>NW_027479087.1:0-235001 GCF_051014685.1 Ptiloglossa arizonensis
CGACCGATTACAACGGTATGCGTACTTTCCCCTAGACCGTTCTAGTTATGCTTGTCGAGCATCAGAACTGCGACAATTTTGAGTTCTCAAGCGTTTCTCACCTCCAAACTGCCATATCTCGCGAACGGATTGACCAATCCGCAAAATTTCTGTTGCATCTGCAAGTAGAACTCCCGCGCTTACAACGGTATGGCGTACTTGTTCCCCTAGGCCGTTCTGTTATTCGTTTCGGGCATCAGAACTGCGAACAATTTGAGTTTCTCTAAGCGTTTATTACCTCCAAACAGCCATACTCTCGCGAACGATTGACCAATCCGCAAAATTTCTGTTGCATCTGAAAGTAGAAACTCGCCCGATTACAACGGTATACGTACTTTTCCCCTAGACCGTTCTAGTTATGCTTGTCGAGCAACAGAACTGCGAAAATGTTGAGTTTCTCAAGCGCTCTTAACTCCAACACTGCCATATCTCGCGAACGGATTGACAAGCCGCAATAAGTCTTGCATATGAAAGTAGAAACCTCGCCCGCTTACAACGGTATGCGTACTTTTCCCTAGGCCGTTCTAGTTATTCCTTTTGAGCATCCAGAACTGCGAAATTTTGAGTTTCTCAAGCGTTTCCTTACCTACAAACTGCCACATCTCGCGAACGGATTGACCAATCCGCAAATTTCTGTTGCATCTGAAGTAGAAGTCGCCCGATTACAACGGTAGCGTACTTTTCCCTAGACCGTTCTAGTTATGCTTGTCGAGCATCAGAACTGCGAAAATTTGAGTTTCTCAAGCGTTTCTTACCTCCAAACTGCCATACTCTCGCGAACGGATTGACTAATCCGCAAAATTTCTGTTGCATCTGAAACTAGAAACTCGCCCGATACAACGGTATGCGTACTTTTCCCTAGCCGTTCTAGTTATTCGTTTCGAGCATCTGAACTGCGAAAATGTTGAGTTTCTCAAGCGTTTCTTACCTACAAACTTCCATATCTCGCGAACGATTGACAATCCGCAAAATTTCTGTTGCGTCTGAAAGTAGAACTCGCCGATTACACGGCATGCGTACTTGTCCCTAGGCCGTTCAGTTATTCGTTTCGAGCATCAGAACTTCGAAAATTTTTGAGTTTCTCCAAGCGTTACTTACCTCCAACCTGACCATATCTCGCGAACGGATTGACCAATCCGCAAATTTCTGTTGCATCTGAACAGTAGAAACTCGCCCGATTACAACGGTATGCGTACTTTTCCCCTAGACCGTTCTAGTTATGCTTGTCGAGCATCAGAACTGCGAAAATTTTGAGTTTCTCAAGCGTTTCTTACCTCCAAACTGCCCATATCTCGCGAACGGATTGACTACAGCCGCACAATTTCTGAGGCTTCTGAAAGTAGAAACTCGCCCGATTACAACGGTATGCGTACTTTTCCCCTAGGCCGTTCTAGTTATTCGTTTCGAGCATCAGAACTGCGAAAATTTGAGTTTCTCAAGCGTTTCTTACCTCCAACCTGCCATATCTCGCGAACGGATTGACCAATCCGCAATTTTCTGTGGCATCTGAAAGTACAAACTCTCCCGATTGCAACGGTATGCGTACTTTTCCCTAGTCCGTTCTAGTTATTCGTTTCGAGCATCAGAACTGCGAAAAATTTTGAGTTTCTCAAGCGTTTCTTACTTCCAAACTGCATATCTCGCGAACGGATTGACTAATCCGCAAAATTTCTGTTGCATCTGAAGTAGAAAACTCGCCCGATTACAACGGTATGCGTACTTTTCCCCTAGGCCGTTCTAGTTATTCGTTTCGAGCATCAGAACTGCGAAATTTTGAGTTTCTCAAGCGTTTCTTACCTCCAAACTGCCATATCTCGCGAACGGATTGACCAATCCGCAAAATTTCTGTTGCATCTGAAAGTAGAAACTCGCTCGATTACAACGGTATGCGTACTTTTCCCCTAGACCGTTCTAGTTATGCTTGTCGAGCATCAGAACTGCGAAAATTTTGAGTTTCTCAAGCGTTTCTTACCTCCAAACTGCCATATCTCGCGAACGGATTGACTAAGCCGCAAAATTTCTGTTGCTTCTGAAAGTAGAAACTCGCCCGATTACAACGGTATGCGTACTTTTCCCCTAGGCCGTTCTAGTTATTCGTTTCGAGCATCAGAACTGCGAAAATTTTGAGTTTCTCAAGCGTTTCTTACCTCCAAACTGCCATATCTCGCGAACGGATTGACCAATCCGCAAAATTTCTGTTGCATCTGAAAGTAGAAACTCGCCCGATTGCAACGGTATGCGTACTTTTCCCCTAGTCCGTTCTAGTTATTCGTTTCGAGCATCAGAACTGCGAAAATTTTGAGTTTCTCAAGCGTTTCTTACTTCCAAACTGCCATATCTCGCGAACGGATTGATTAATCCGCAAAATTTCTGTTGCATCTGAAAGTAGAAACTCGCCCGATTACAACGGTATGCGTACTTTTCCCCTAGGCCGTTCTAGTTATTCGTTTCGAGCATCAGAACTGCGAAAATTTTGAGTTTCTCAAGCGTTTCTTACCTCCAAACTGCCATATCTCGCGAACGGATTGACTAATCCGCAAAATTTCTGTTGCATCTGAAAGTAGAAACTCGTCCGATTACAACGGTATGCGTGCTTTTCCCCTAGGCCGTTCTAGTTATTCGTTTCGAGCATCAGAACTGCGAAAATTTTGAGTTTCTCAAGCGTTTCTTACCTCCAAACTGCCATATCTCGCGAACGGATTGACCAATCCGCAAAATTTCTGTTGCATCTGAAAGTAGAAACTCGCCCGATTACAACGGCATGCGTACTTTTCCCCTATGCCGTTCTAGTTATTCGTTTCGAGCATCAGAACTGCGAAAATTTTGTGTTTCTCAAGCGTTTCTTACCTCCAAACTGCCATATCTCGCGAACGGATTGACCAATCCGCAAAATTTCTGTTGCATCTGAAAGTAGAAACTCGCCCGATTACAACGGTATGGGTACTTTTCCCCTAGGCGATTCTAGTTATTCGTTTCGAGCATCAGAACTGCGAAAATTTTGAGTTTCTCAAGCGTTTCTTACCTCCAAACTGCCATATCTCGCGAACGGATTGACCAATCCGCAAAATTTCTGTTGCATCTGAAAGTAGAAACTCGCCCGATTACAACGGTATGCGTACTTTTCCCCTAGGCCGTTCTAGTTATTCGTTTCGAGCATCAGAACTGCGAAAATTTTGAGTTTCTCAAGCGTTTATTACCTCCAAACTGCCATATCTCGCGAACGGATTGACCAATCCGCAAAATGTCTGTTGCATCTGAAAGTAGAAGCTCGCCCGATTACAACGGTATGCGTACTTTTCCCCTAGACCGTTCTAGTTATGCTTGTCGAGCATCAGAACTGCGAAAATTTTGAGTTTCTCAAGCGTTTCTTACCTCCAAACTGCCATATCTCGCGAACGGATTGACCAATCCGCAAAATTTCTGTTGCATCTGAAAGTAGAAACTCGCCCGATTACAACGGTATGCGTACTTTTCCCCTAGGCCGTTCTAGTTATTCGTTTCGAGCATCAGAACTGCGAAAATTTTGAGTTTCTCAAGCGTTTATTACCTCCAAACTGCCATATATCGCGAACGGATTGACCAATCCGCAAAATTTCTGTTGCATCTGAAAGTAGAAACTCGCCCGATTACAACGGTATGCGTACTTTTCCCCTAGACCGTTCTAGTTATGCTTGTCGAGCAACAGAACTGCGAAAATTTTGAGTTTCTCAAGCGTTTCTTACCTCCAAACTGCCATATCTCGCGAACGGATTGACCAATCCGCAAAATTTCTGTTGCATCTGAAAGTGGAAAGTCGCCCGATTACAACGGTATGCGTACTTTTCCCCTAGGCTGTTCTAGTTATTCGTTTCGAGCATCAGAACTGCGAAAATTTTGAATTTCTCAAGCGTTTCTTACCTCCAAACTGCCATATCTCGCGAACGGATTGACCAATGCGCAAAATTTCTGTTGCATCTGAAAGTAGAAACTCGCCCAATTGAAACGGTATGCGTACTCTTCCCCTAGGCCGTTCTAGTTATTCGTTTCGAGCATCAGAACTGCGAAAATTTTGAGTTTCTCAAGCGTTTCTTACCTCCAAACTGCCATATCTCGCGAACGGATTGACCAATCCGCAAAATTTCTGTTGCATCTGAAAGTAGAAACTCGCCCGATTACAACGGTATGCGTACTTTTCCCCTAGTCCGTTCTAGTTATGCTTGTCGAGCATCAGAACTGCGAAAATTTTGAGTTTCTCAAGCGTTTCTTACCTCCAAACTGCCATATCTCGCGAACGGATTGACCAATCCGCAAAATTTCTGTTGCATCTGAAAGTAGAAACTCGCCCGATTACAACGGTATGCGTACTTTTCCCCTAGGCCGTTCTAGTTATTCGTTTCGAGCATCAGAACTGCGAAAATTTTGAATTTCTCAAGCGTTTCTTACCTCCAAACTGCCATATCTCGCGAACGGATTGACCAATGCGCAAAATTTCTGTTGCATCTGAAAGTAGAAACTCGCCCAATTGAAACGGTATGCGTACTCTTCCCCTAGGCCGTTCTAGTTATTCGTTTCGAGCATCAGAACTGCGAAAATGTTGAGTTTCTCAAGCGTTTCTTACCTACAAACTGCCATATCTCGCGAACGGATTGACTAATCCGCAAAATTTCTGTTGCATCTGAAAGTAGAAACTCGTCCGATTACAACGGTATGCGTGCTTTTCCCCTAGGCCGTTCTAGTTATTCGTTTCGAGCATCAGAACTGCGAAAATTTTGAGTTTCTCAAGCGTTTCTTACCTCCAAACTGCCATATCTCGCGAACGGATTGACCAATCCGCAAAATTTCTGTTGCATCTGAAAGTAGAAACTCGCCCGATTACAACGGCATGCGTACTTTTCCCCTAGGCGATTCTAGTTATTCGTTTCGAGCATCAGAACTGCGAAAATTTTGAGTTTCTCAAGCGTTTCTTACCTCCAAACTGCCATATCTCGCGAACGGATTGACCAATCCGCAAAATTTCAGTTGCATCTGAAAGTAGAAACTCGCCCGATTACAACGGTATGCGTACTTTTCCCCTAGGCCGTTCTAGTTATTCGTTTCGAGCATCAGAACTGCGAAAATTTTGAGTTTCTCAAGCGTTTATTACCTCCAAACTGCCATATCTCGCGAACGGATTGACCAATCCGCAAAATGTCTGTTGCATCTGAAAGTAGAAGCTCGCCCGATTACAACGGTATGCTACTTTTCCCCTAGACCGTTCTAGTTATGCTTGTCGAGCATCAGAACTGCGAAAATTTTGAGTTTCTCAAGCGTTTCTTACCTCCAAACTGCCATATCTCGCGAACGGATTGACCAATCCGCAAAATTTCTGTTGCATCTGAAAGCAGAGACTCGCCCGATTACAACGGTATGCGTACTTTTCCCCTAGGCCGTTCTAGTTATTCCTTTTGAGCATCAGAACTGCGAAAATTTTGAGTTTCTCAAGCGTTTCTTACCTACAAACTGCCACATCTCGCGAACGGATTGACCAATCCGCTAAATTTCTGTTGCATCTGAAAGTAGAAAGTCGCCCGATTACAACGGTATGCGTACTTTTCCCCTAGACCGTTCTAGTTATGCTTGTCGAGCATCAGAACTGCGAAAATTTTGAGTTTCTCAAGCGTTTCTTACCTCCAAACTGCCATATCTCGCGAACGGATTGACCAATCCGCAAAATTTCTGTTGCATCTGAAAGTAGAAACTCGCCCGATTACAACGGTATGCGTACTTTTCCCCTAGGCCGTTCTAGTTATTCGTTTCGAGCATCAGAACTGCGAAAATTTTGAGTTTCTCAAGCGTTTCTTACCTCTAAACTGCCATATCTCGCGTACGGATTGACTAATCCGTAAAATTTCTGTTGCATCTGAAAGTAGAAACTCGCCCGATTACAACGGTATGCGTGCTTTTTCCCTAGGCCGTTCTAGTTATTCGTTTCGAGCATCAGAACTGCGAAAATTTTGAGTTTCTCAAGCGTTTCTTACCTCCAAACTGCCATATCTCGCGAACGGATTGACCAATCAGCAAAATTTCTGTTGCATCTGAAAGTAGAAACTCGCCCGATTACAACGGCATGCGTACTTTTCCCTTGGCCGTTCTAGTTATTCGTTTCGAGCATCAGAACTGCGAAAATTTTGAGTTTCTCAAGCGTTTCTTACCTCCAAACTGCCATATATCGCGAACGGATTGACCACTCCGCAAAATTTCTGTTACATCTGAAAGTAGAAACTCGCCCGATTACAACGGTATGCGTACTTTTCCCCTAGACCGTTCTAGTTATGCTTGTCGAGCAACAGAACTGCGAAAATTTTGAGTTTCTCAAGCGTCTCTTACCTCCAAACTGCCATATCTCGCGAACGGATTGACTAAGCCGCAAAATTTCTGTTGCATCTGAAAGTAGAAACTCGCCCGATTACAACGGTATGCGTACTTTTCCCCTAGGCCGTTCTAGTTATTCCTTTTGAGCATCAGAACTGCGAAAATTTTGAGTTTCTCAAGCGTTTCTTACCTACAAACTGCCACATCTCGCGAACGGATTGACCAATCCGCAAAATTTCTGTTGCATCTGAAAGTAGAAAATCGCCCGATTACAACGGTATGCGTACTTTTCCCCTAGACCGTTCTAGTTATGCTTGTCGAGCATCAGAACTGCGAAAATTTTGAGTTTCTCAAGCGTTTCTTACCTCCAAACTGCCATATCTCGCGAACGGATTGACTAATCCGCAAAATTTCTGTTGCATCTGAAACTAGAAACTCGCCCGATTACAACGGTATGCGTACTTTTCCCCTAGTCCGTTCTAGTTATTCGTTTCGAGCATCAGAACTGCGAAAATTTTGAGTTTCTCAAGCGTTTCTTACCTCCAAACTGCCATATCTCGCGCACGGATTGACTAATCCGCAAAATTTCTGTTGCATCTGAAAGTAGAAACTCGCCCGATTACAACGGTATGCGTACTTTTCCCCTAGGCCGTTCTAGTTATTCGTTTCGAGCATCAGAAGTGCGAAAATTTTGAGTTTCTCAAGCGTTTCTTACCTCCAAACTGCCATATCTCGCGAACGGATTGACCAATGCGCAAAATTTCTGTTGCATCTGAAAGTAGAAACTCGCCCAATTGAAACGGTATGCGTACTTTTCCCCTAGGCCGTTCTAGTTATTCGTTTCGAGCATCAGAACTGCGAAAATGTTGAGTTTCTCAAGCGTTTCTTACCTGCAAACTGCCATATCTCGCGAACGGATTGACCAATCCGCAAAATTTCTGTTGCATCTGAAAGTAGAAACTCGCCCGATTACAACGGTATGCGTACTTTTCCCCTAGGCCGTTCTAGTTATTCGTTTCGAGCATCAGAACTGCGAAAATTTTGAGTTTCTCAACCGTTTCTTACCTCCAAACTGCCATATCTCGCGAACGGATTGACCAATCCGCAAAATTTCTGTTGCATCTGAAAGTAGAAACTCGCCCGATTACAACGGTATGCGTACTTTTCCCCTAGACCGCTCTAGTTATTCGTTTCGAGCATCAGAACTGCGAAAATTTTGTGTTTCTCAAATGTTTTATACTTCCAAACAGCCATGTCTCGCGAACGGATTGACCAATCCGCAAAATTTGTGTTGCATCTGAAAGTAGAAACTCGCCCGATTACAACGGTATGCGTACTTTTCCCCTAGGCCGTTCTGGTTATTCGTTTCGAGCATCAGAACTTTGAAAATTTTGAGTTTCTCAACCGTTTCTTACCTCCAAACTGCCATATCTCGCGAACGGATTGACCAATCCGCAAAATTTCTGATGCATCTGAAAGTAGAAACTCGCCCGATTACAACGGTATGCGTACTTTTCCCCTAGGCCGCTCTAGTTATTCGTTTCGAGCATCAGAACTGCGAAAATTTTGTGTTTCTCAAGTGTTTTATACTTCCAAACAGCCATATCTCGCGAACGGATTGACCAATCCGCAAAATTTCTGTTGCATCTGAAAGTAGAAACTCGCCCGATTACAACGGTATGCGTACTTTTCCCCTAGTCCGTTCTAGTTATTCGTTTCGAGCATCAGAACTGCGAAAATTTTGAGTTTCTCAAGCGTTTCTTACCTCCAAACTGCCATATCTTGCGAACGGATTGACCAATCCGCAAAATTTCTGTTGCATCTGAAAGTAGAAACTCGCCCGATTACAACGGTATGCGTACTTTTCCCCTAGTCCGTTCTAGTTATTCGTTTCGAGCATCAGAACTGCGAAAATTTTGAGTTTCTCAAGCGTTTCTTACCTCCAAACTGCCATATCTCGCGAACGGATTGACTAATCCGCAAAATTTCTGTTGCATCTGAAAGTAGAAACTCGCCCGATTACAACGGTATGCGTACTTTTCCCCCAGACCGTTCTAGTTATGCTTGTCGAGCTTCAGAACTGCGAAAATTTTGAGTTTCTCAAGCGATTCTTACCTCCAAACTGCCATATCTCGCGAACGGATTGACTAAACCGCAAAATTTATGTTGCATCTGAAAGTAGAAACTCGCCCGATTACAACGGTATGCGTACTTTTCCCCTAGGCCCTTCTAGTTATTCGTTTCGAGCATCAGAACTGCGAAAATTTTGAGTTTCTCAAGCGTTTCTTACCTCCAAACTGCCATATCTCGCGAACGGATTGACCAATCCGCAAAATTTCTGTTGCATCTGAAAGTAGAAACTCGCCCGATTACAAAGGTATGCGTACTTTTCCCCTAGTCCGTTCTAGTTATTCGTTTCGAGCATCAGAACTGCGAAAATTTTGTGTTTCTCAAGCGTTTCTTACCTCCAAACTGCCATATCTCGGGAACGGATTGACCAATCCGCAAAATTTCTGTTGCATCTGAAAGTAGAAACTCGCCCGATTACAAAGGTATGCGTACTTTTCCCCTAGGCCGTTCTAGTTATTCGTTTCGAGCATCAGAACTGCGAAAATGTTGAGTTTCTCAAGCGTTTCTTACATACAGACTGCCATATCTCGCGAACGGATTGACCAATCCGCAAAATTTCTGTTGCATCTGAAAGTAGAAACTCGCTCGATTACAACGGTATGCGTACTTTTCCCCTAGGCCGTTCTAGTTATTCGTTTCGAGCATCAGAACTGCGAAAATGTTGAGTTTCTCAAGCGTTTCTTACCTACAGACTGCCATATCTCGCGAACGGATTGACCAATCCGCAAAATTTCTGTTGCATCTGAAAGTAGAAACTCGCTCGATTACAACGGTATGCGTACTTTTCCCCTAGACCGTTCTAGTTATTCGTTTCGAGCATCAGAACTGCGAAAATTTTGAGTTTCTCAAGCGTTTCTTACCTCCAAACTGCCATATCTCGCGAACGGATTGACCAATCCGCAAAATTTCTGTTGCATTTGAAAGTAGAAACTCGCCCGATTACAACGGTATTCGTACTTTTCCCCTATTCCGTTCTAGTTATTCGTTTCGAGCATCAGAACTGCGAAAATTTTGAGTTTCTCAAGCGTTTCTTACCTCCAAACTGCCATATCTCGCGAACGGATTGACCAATCCGCAAAATTTCTGTTGCATCTGAAAGTAGAAACTCGCCCGATTACAACGGTATGCGTACTTTTCCCCTAGTCCGTTCTAGTTATTCGTTTCGAGCATCAGAACTGCGAAAATTTTGAGTTTCTCAAGCGTTTCTTACCTCCAAACTGCCATATCTCGCGAACGGATTGACTAATCCGCAAAATTTCTGTTGCATCTGAAAGTAGAAACTCGCCCGATTACAACGGTATGCGTACTTTTCCCCTAGGCCGTTCTAGTTATTCGTTTCGAGCATCAGAACTGCGAAAATTTTGAGTTTCTCAAGCGTTTCTTACCTCCAAACTGCCATTTCTCGCGAACGGATTGACCAATCCGCAAAACTTCTGTTGCATCTGAAAGTAGAAACTCGCCCGATTACAACTGTATGCGTACTTTTCCCCTATTCCGTTCTAGTTATTCGTTTCGAGCATCAGAACTGCGAAAATTTTGAGTTTCTCAAGCGTTTCTTACCTCCAAACTGCCATATCTCGCGAACGGATTGACCAATCCGCAAAATTTCTGTTGCATCTGAAAGTAGAAACTCGCCCGATTACAACGGTATGCGTACTTTTCCCCTAGTCCGTTCTAGTTATTCGTTTCGAGCATCAGAACTGCGAAAATTTGAGTTTCTCAAGCGTTTCTTACCTCCAAACTGCCATATCTCGCGAACGGATTGACTAATCCGCAAAATTTCTGTTGCATCTGAAAGTAGAAACTCGCCCGATTACAACGGTATGCGTACTTTTCCCCTAGACCGTTCTAGTTATGCTTGTCGAGCTTCAGAACTGCGAAAATTTTGAGTTTCTCAAGCGATTCTTACCTCCAAACTGCCATATCTCGCGAACGGATTGACTAAACCGCAAAATTTCTGCTGCATCTGAAAGTAGAAACTCGCCCGATTACAACGGTATGCGTACTTTTCCCCTAGGCCCTTCTAGTTATTCGTTTCGAGCATCAGAACTGCGAAAATTTTGAGTTCTCAAGCGTTTCTTACCTCCAAACTGCCATATCTCGCGAACGGATTGACCAATCCGCAAAATTTCTGTTGCATCTGAAAGTAGAAACTCGCCCGATTACAAAGGTATGCGTACTTTTCCCCTAGTCCGTTCTAGTTATTCGTTTCGAGCATCAGAACTGCGAAAATTTTGAGTTTCTCAAGCGTTTCTTACCTCCAAACTGCCATATCTCGGGAACGGATTGACCAATCCGCAAAATTTCTGTTGCATCTGAAAGTAGAAACTCGCCCGATTACAAAGGTGTGCGTACTTTTCCCCTAGGCCGTTCTAGTTATTCGTTTCGAGCATCAGAACTGCGAAAATGTTGAGTTTCTCAAGCGTTTCTTACCTACAGACTGCCATATCTCGCGAACGGATTGACCAATCCGCAAAATTTCTGTTGCATCTGAAAGTAGAAACTCGCTCGATTACAACGGTATGCGTACTTTTCCCCTAGACCGTTCTAGTTATGCTTGTCGAGAATCAGAACTGCGAAAATTTTGAGTTTCTCAAGCGTTTCTTACCTCCAAACTGCCATATCTCGCGAACGGATTGACCAATCCGCAAAATTTCTGTTGCATTTGAAAGTAGAAACTCGCCCGATTACAACGGTATTCGTACTTTTCCCCTAGGCCGTTGTAGTTAATCGTTTCGAGCATGAGAACTGCGAAAATTTTGAGTTTCTCAAGCGTTTCTTACCTCCAAACTGCCATATCTCGCGAACGGATTGACCAATCCGCAAAATTTCTGTTGCATCTGAAAGAAGAAACTCGCCCGATTACAACGGTATTCGTACTTTTCCCCTAGGCCGTTCTAGTTATTCGTTTCGAGCATCAGAACTGCGAAAATGTTGAGTTTCTCAAGCGTTTCTTACCTACAAACTGCCATATCTCGCGAACGGATTGACCAATCCGCAAAATTTCTGTTGCATCTGAAAGTAGAAACTCGCCCGATTACAACGGTATGCGTACTTTTCCCCTAGGCCGTTCTAGTTATTCGTTTCGAGCATCAGAACTGCGAAAATTTTGAGTTTCTCAAGCGTTTCTTACCTCCAAACTGCCATATCTCGCGAATGGATTGACCAATCCGCAAAATTTCTGTTGCATCTGAAAGTAGAAGCTCGCCCGATTACAACGGTGTGCGTACTTTTCCCCTAGGCCGTTCTAGTTATTCGTTTCGAGCGTCAGAACTGCGAAAATTTTGAGTTTCTCAAGCGTTTCTTACTTCCTAACTGCCATATCTCGCGAACGGATTGACCAATCTGCAAAATTTCTGTTGCATCTGAAAGTAGAAACTCGCCCGATTACAACTGTATGCGTACTTTTCCCCTAGTCCGTTCTAGTTATTCGTTTCGAGCATCAGAACTGCGAAAATTTTGAGCTTCTCAAGAGTTTTATACTTCCAAACAGCCATATCTCGCGAACGGATTGACCAATCCGCAAAATTTCTGTTGCATCTGAAAGTAGAAACTCGCCCGATTACAACGGTATGCGTACTTTTCCCCTAGGCCGTTCTGGTTATTCGTTTCGAGCATCAGAACTTTGAAAATTTTGAGTTCCTCAACCGTTTCTTACCTCCAAACTGCCATATCTCGCGAACGGATTGACCAATCCGCAAAATTTCTGTTGCATCTGAAAGTAGAAACTCGCCCGATTACAACGGTATGCGTACTTTTCCCCTAGGCCGTTCTAGTTATTCGTTTCGAGCATCAGAACTGCGAAAATTTTGAGTTTCTCAAGCGTTTCTTACCTCCAAACTGCCATATCTCGCGAACGGATTGACTAAGCCGCAAAATTTCTGTTGCATCTGAAAGTAGAAACTCGCCCGATTACAACGGTATGAGTAGCTTTCCCCTAGACCGTTCTAGTTATTCGTTTCGTGCATCAGAACTGCGAAAATTTTGAGTTTCTCAAGCGTTTCTTACTTCCAAACTGCCATATCTCGCGAACGGATTGACCAATCCGCAAAATTTCTGATGCATCTGAAAGTAGAAACTCGCCCGATTACAACGGTATGCGTACTTTTCCCCTAGGCCGCTCTAGTTATTCGTTTCGAGCATCAGAACTGCGAAAATTTTGTGTTTCTCAAGTGTTTTATAATTCCAAACAGCCATATCTCGCGAACGGATTGACCAATCCGCAAAATTTCTGTTGCATCTGAAAGTAGAAACTCGCCCGATTACAACGGTATGCGTACTTTTCCCCTAGGCCGTTCTGGTTATTCGTTTCGAGCATCAGAACTTTGAAAATTTTGAGTTTCTCAACCGTTTCTTACCTCCAAACTGCCATATCTCGCGAACGGATTGACCAATCCGCAAAATTTCTGTTGCATCTGAAAGTAGAAACTCGCCCGATTACAACGGTATGCGTACTTTTCCCCTAGGCCGTTCTAGTTATTCGTTTCGAGCATCAGAACTGCGAAAATTTTGAGTTTCTCAAGCGTTTCTTACATCCAAACTGCCATATCTCGCGAACGGATTGACTAATCCGCAAAATTTCTGTTGCATCTGAAAGTAGAAACTCGCCCGATTACAACGGTATGCGTACTTTTCCCCTAGGCCGTTCTAGTTATTCGTTCCGAGCATCAGAACTGCGAAAATTTTGAGTTTCTCAAGCGTTTCTTACCTCCAAACTGCCATATCTCGCGAACGGATTGACCAATGCGCAAAATTTCTGTTGCATCTGAAAGTAGAAACTCGCCCGATTACAACGGTATGCGTACTTTTCCCCTAGGCCGCTCTAGTTATTCGTTTCGAGCATCAGAACTGCGAAAATTTTGTGTTTCTCAAGTGTTTTATACTTCCAAACAGCCATATCTCGCGAACGGATTGACCAATCCGCAAAATTTCTGTTGCATCTGAAAGTAGAAACTCGGCCGATTACAACGGTATGCGTACTTTTCCCCTAGGCCGTTCTGGTTATTCGTTTCGAGCATCAGAACTTTGAAAATTTTGAGTTTCTCAACCGTTTCTTACCTCCAAACTGCCATATCTCGCGAACGGATTGACCAATCCGCAAAATTTCTGTTGCATCTGAAAGTAGAAACTCGCCCGATTACAACGGTATGCGTACTTTTCCCCTAGGCCGTTCTAGTTATTCGTTTCGAGCATCAGAACTGCGAAAATTTTGAGTTTCTCAAGCGTTTCTTACCTCCAAACTGCCATATCTCGCGAACGGATTGACTAAGCCGCAAAATTTCTGTTGCATCTGAAAGTAGAAACTCGCCCGATTACAACGGTATGGTACTTTTCCCCTAGGCCGTTCTAGTTATTCGTTTCGAGCATCAGAACTGCGAAAATTTTGAGTTTCTCAAGCGTTTCTTACCTCCAAACTGCCATATCTCGCGAACGGATTGACCAATCCGCAAAATTTCTGTTGCATCTGAAAGTAGAAACTCGCCCGATTACAACAGTATGCGTACTTTTCCCCTATTCCGTTCTAGTTATTCGTTTCGAGCATCAGAACTGCGAAAATTTTGAGTTTCTCAAGCGTTTCTTACCTCCAAACTGCCATATCTCGCGAACGGATTGACCAATCCGCAAAATTTCTGTTGCATCTGAAAGTAGAAACTCGCCCGATTACAACGGTATGCGTACTTTTCCCCTAGTCCGTTCTAGTTATTCGTTTCGAGCATCAGAACTGCGAAAATTTTGAGTTTCTCAAGCGTTTCTTACCTCCAAACTGCCATATCTCGCGAATGGATTGACCAATCCGCAAAATTTCTGTTGCATCTGAAAGTAGAAGCTCGCCCGATTACAACGGTGTGCGTACTTTTCCCCTAGGCCGTTCTAGTTATTCGTTTCGAGCGTCAGAACTGCGAAAATTTTGAGTTTCTCAAGCGTTTCTTACCTCCAAACTGCCATATCTCGCGAACGGATTGACTAATCCGCAAAATTTCTGTTGCATCTGAAAGTAGAAACTCGCCCGATTACAACGGTATGCGTACTTTTCCCCTAGGCCGTTCTAGTTATTCGTTCCGAGCATCAGAACTGCGAAAATTTTGAGTTTCTCAAGCGTTTCTTACCTCCAAACTGCCATATCTCGCGAACGGATTGACCAATGCGCAAAATTTCTGTTGCATCTGAAAGTAGAAACTCGCCCGATTACAACGGTATGCGTACTTTTCCCCTAGGCCGCTCTAGTTATTCGTTTCGAGCATCAGAACTGCGAAAATTTTGTGTTTCTCAAGTGTTTTATACTTCCAAACAGCCATATCTCGCGAACGGATTGACCAATCCGCAAAATTTCTGTTGCATCTGAAAGTAGAAACTCGGCCGATTACAACGGTATGCGTACTTTTCCCCTAGGCCGCTCTAGTTATTCGTTTCGAGCATCAGAACTGCGAAAATTTTGTGTTTCTCAAGTGTTTTATACTTCCAAACAGCCATATCTCGCGAACGGATTGACCAATCCGCAAAATTTCTGTTGCATCTGAAAGTAGAAACTCGGCCGATTACAACGGTATGCGTACTTTTCCCCTAGGCCGTTCTGGTTATTCGTTTCGAGCATCAGAACTTTGAAAATTTTGAGTTTCTCAACCGTTTCTTACCTCCAAACTGCCATATCTCGCGAACGGATTGACCAATCCGCAAAATTTCTGTTGCATCTGAAAGTAGAAACTCGCCCGATTACAACGGTATGCGTACTTTTCCCCTAGGCCGTTCTAGTTATTCGTTTCGAGCATCAGAACTGCGAAAATTTTGAGTTTCTCAAGCGTTTCTTACCTCCAAACTGCCATATCTCGCGAACGGATTGACTAAGCCGCAAAATTTCTGTTGCATCTGAAAGTAGAAACTCGCCCGATTACAACGGTATGGTACTTTTCCCCTAGGCCGTTCTAGTTATTCGTTTCGAGCATCAGAACTGCGAAAATTTTGAGTTTCTCAAGCGTTTCTTACCTCCAAACTGCCATATCTCGCGAACGGATTGACCAATCCGCAAAATTTCTGTTGCATCTGAAAGTAGAAACTCGCCCGATTACAACAGTATGCGTACTTTTCCCCTATTCCGTTCTAGTTATTCGTTTCGAGCATCAGAACTGCGAAAATTTTGAGTTTCTCAAGCGTTTCTTACCTCCAAACTGCCATATCTCGCGAACGGATTGACCAATCCGCAAAATTTCTGTTGCATCTGAAAGTAGAAACTCGCCCGATTACAACGGTATGCGTACTTTTCCCCTAGTCCGTTCTAGTTATTCGTTTCGAGCATCAGAACTGCGAAAATTTTGAGTTTCTCAAGCGTTTCTTACCTCCAAACTGCCATATCTCGCGAATGGATTGACCAATCCGCAAAATTTCTGTTGCATCTGAAAGTAGAAGCTCGCCCGATTGCAACGGTGTGCGTACTTTTCCCCTAGGCCGTTCTAGTTATTCGTTTCGAGCGTCAGAACTGCGAAAATTTTGAGTTTCTCAAGCGTTTCTTACCTCCAAACTGCCATATCTCGCGAACGGATTGACTAATCCGCAAAATTTCTGTTGCATCTGAAAGTAGAAACTCGCCCGATTACAACGGTATGCGTACTTTTCCCCTAGGCCGTTCTAGTTATTCGTTCCGAGCATCAGAACTGCGAAAATTTTGAGTTTCTCAAGCGTTTCTTACCTCCAAACTGCCATATCTCGCGAACGGATTGACCAATGCGCAAAATTTCTGTTGCATCTGAAAGTAGAAACTCGCCCGATTACAACGGTATGCGTACTTTTCCCCTAGGCCGCTCTAGTTATTCGTTTCGAGCATCAGAACTGCGAAAATTTTGTGTTTCTCAAGTGTTTTATACTTCCAAACAGCCATATCTCGCGAACGGATTGACCAATCCGCAAAATTTCTGTTGCATCTGAAAGTAGAAACTCGGCCGATTACAACGGTATGCGTACTTTTCCCCTAGGCCGTTCTGGTTATTCGTTTCGAGCATCAGAACTTTGAAAATTTTGAGTTTCTCAACCGTTTCTTACCTCCAAACTGCCATATCTCGCGAACGGATTGACCAATCCGCAAAATTTCTGTTGCATCTGAAAGTAGAAACTCGCCCGATTACAACGGTATGCGTACTTTTCCCCTAGGCCGTTCTAGTTATTCGTTTCGAGCATCAGAACTGCGAAAATTTTGAGTTTCTCAAGCGTTTCTTACCTCCAAACTGCCATATCTCGCGAACGGATTGACTAAGCCGCAAAATTTCTGTTGCATCTGAAAGTAGAAACTCGCCCGATTACAACGGTATGGTACTTTTCCCCTAGGCCGTTCTAGTTATTCGTTTCGAGCATCAGAACTGCGAAAATTTTGAGTTTCTCAAGCGTTTCTTACCTCCAAACTGCCATATCTCGCGAACGGATTGACCAATCCGCAAAATTTCTGTTGCATCTGAAAGTAGAAACTCGCCCGATTACAACAGTATGCGTACTTTTCCCCTATTCCGTTCTAGTTATTCGTTTCGAGCATCAGAACTGCGAAAATTTTGAGTTTCTCAAGCGTTTCTTACCTCCAAACTGCCATATCTCGCGAACGGATTGACCAATCCGCAAAATTTCTGTTGCATCTGAAAGTAGAAACTCGCCCGATTACAACGGTATGCGTACTTTTCCCCTAGTCCGTTCTAGTTATTCGTTTCGAGCATCAGAACTGCGAAAATTTTGAGTTTCTCAAGCGTTTCTTACCTCCAAACTGCCATATCTCGCGAACGGATTGACTAATCCGCAAAATTTCTGTTGCATCTGAAAGTAGAAACTCGCCCGATTACAACGGTATGCGTACTTTTCCCCTAGACCGTTCTAGTTATGCTTGTCGAGCTTCAGAAGTGCGAAAATTTTGAGTTTCTCAAGCGATTCTTACCTCCAAACTGCCATATCTCGCGAACGGATTGACTAAACCGCAAAATTTCTGTTGCATCTGAAAGTAGAAACTCGCCCGATTACAACGGTATGCGTACTTTTCCCCTAGGCCCTTCTAGTTATTCGTTTCGAGCATCAGAACTGCGAAAATTTTGAGTTTCTCAAGCGTTTCTTACCTCCAAACTGCCATATCTCGCGAACGGATTGACCAATCCGCAAAATTTCTGTTGCATCTGAAAGTAGAAACTCGCCCGATTACAACGGTATGCGTACTTTTCCCCTATTCCGTTCTAGTTATTCGTTTCGAGCATCAGAACTGCGAAAATTTTGAGTTTCTCAAGCGTTTCTTACCTCCAAACTGCCATATCTCGCGAATGGATTGACCAATCCGCAAAATTTCTGTTGCATCTGAAAGTAGAAGCTCGCCCGATTACAACGGTGTGCGTACTTTTCCCCTAGGCCGTTCTAGTTATTCGTTTCGAGCGTCAGAACTGCGAAAATTTTGAGTTTCTCAAGCGTTTCTTACCTCCAAACTGCCATATCTCGCGAACGGATTGACTAATCCGCAAAATTTCTGTTGCATCTGAAAGTAGAAACTCGCCCGATTACAACGGTATGCGTACTTTTCCCCTAGGCCGTTCTAGTTATTCGTTCCGAGCATCAGAACTGCGAAAATTTTGAGTTTCTCAAGCGTTTCTTACCTCCAAACTGCCATATCTCGCGAACGGATTGACCAATGCGCAAAATTTCTGTTGCATCTGAAAGTAGAAACTCGCCCGATTACAACGGTATGCGTACTTTTCCCCTAGGCCGCTCTAGTTATTCGTTTCGAGCATCAGAACTGCGAAAATTTTGTGTTTCTCAAGTGTTTTATACTTCCAAACAGCCATATCTCGCGAACGGATTGACCAATCCGCAAAATTTCTGTTGCATCTGAAAGTAGAAACTCGGCCGATTACAACGGTATGCGTACTTTTCCCCTAGGCCGTTCTGGTTATTCGTTTCGAGCATCAGAACTTTGAAAATTTTGAGTTTCTCAACCGTTTCTTACCTCCAAACTGCCATATCTCGCGAACGGATTGACCAATCCGCAAAATTTCTGTTGCATCTGAAAGTAGAAACTCGCCCGATTACAACGGTATGCGTACTTTTCCCCTAGGCCGTTCTAGTTATTCGTTTCGAGCATCAGAACTGCGAAAATTTTGAGTTTCTCAAGCGTTTCTTACCTCCAAACTGCCATATCTCGCGAACGGATTGACCAATGCGCAAAATTTCTGTTGCATCTGAAAGTAGAAACTCGCCCGATTACAACGGTATGCGTACTTTTCCCCTAGGCCGCTCTAGTTATTCGTTTCGAGCATCAGAACTGCGAAAATTTTGTGTTTCTCAAGTGTTTTATACTTCCAAACAGCCATATCTCGCGAACGGATTGACCAATCCGCAAAATTTCTGTTGCATCTGAAAGTAGAAACTCGGCCGATTACAACGGTATGCGTACTTTTCCCCTAGGCCGTTCTGGTTATTCGTTTCGAGCATCAGAACTTTGAAAATTTTGAGTTTCTCAACCGTTTCTTACCTCCAAACTGCCATATCTCGCGAACGGATTGACCAATCCGCAAAATTTCTGTTGCATCTGAAAGTAGAAACTCGCCCGATTACAACGGTATGCGTACTTTTCCCCTAGGCCGTTCTAGTTATTCGTTTCGAGCATCAGAACTGCGAAAATTTTGAGTTTCTCAAGCGTTTCTTACCTCCAAACTGCCATATCTCGCGAACGGATTGACTAAGCCGCAAAATTTCTGTTGCATCTGAAAGTAGAAACTCGCCCGATTACAACGGTATGGTACTTTTCCCCTAGGCCGTTCTAGTTATTCGTTTCGAGCATCAGAACTGCGAAAATTTTGAGTTTCTCAAGCGTTTCTTACCTCCAAACTGCCATATCTCGCGAACGGATTGACCAATCCGCAAAATTTCTGTTGCATCTGAAAGTAGAAACTCGCCCGATTACAACAGTATGCGTACTTTTCCCCTATTCCGTTCTAGTTATTCGTTTCGAGCATCAGAACTGCGAAAATTTTGAGTTTCTCAAGCGTTTCTTACCTCCAAACTGCCATATCTCGCGAACGGATTGACCAATCCGCAAAATTTCTGTTGCATCTGAAAGTAGAAACTCGCCCGATTACAACGGTATGCGTACTTTTCCCCTAGTCCGTTCTAGTTATTCGTTTCGAGCATCAGAACTGCGAAAATTTTGAGTTTCTCAAGCGTTTCTTACCTCCAAACTGCCATATCTCGCGAACGGATTGACTAATCCGCAAAATTTCTGTTGCATCTGAAAGTAGAAACTCGCCCGATTACAACGGTATGCGTACTTTTCCCCTAGACCGTTCTAGTTATGCTTGTCGAGCTTCAGAAGTGCGAAAATTTTGAGTTTCTCAAGCGATTCTTACCTCCAAACTGCCATATCTCGCGAACAGATTGACTAAACCGCAAAATTTCTGTTGCATCTGAAAGTAGAAACTCGCCCGATTACAACGGTATGCGTACTTTTCCCCTAGGCCCTTCTAGTTATTCGTTTCGA
The DNA here is from genome assembly GCF_051014685.1 of Ptiloglossa arizonensis. Lineage (NCBI taxonomy): Eukaryota > Metazoa > Arthropoda > Insecta > Hymenoptera > Colletidae > Ptiloglossa > Ptiloglossa arizonensis. The sequence continues at coordinate 19,985 of NW_027479087.1, forward strand.
GCATCAGAACTGCGAAAATTTTGAGTTTCTCAAGCGTTTCTTACCTCCAAACTGCCATATCTCGTGAACGGATTGACCAATCCGCAAAATTTCTGTTGCATCTGAAAGTAGAAACTCGCCCGATTACAACGGTATGCGTACTTTTCCCCTATTCCGTTCTAGTTATTCGTTTCGAGCATCAGAACTGCGAAAATTTTGAGTTTCTCAAGCGTTTCTTACCTCCAAACTGCCATATCTCGCGAATGGATTGACCAATCCGCAAAATTTCTGTTGCATCTGAAAGTAGAAGCTCGCCCGATTACAACGGTGTGCGTACTTTTCCCCTAGGCCGTTCTAGTTATTCGTTTCGAGCGTCAGAACTGCGAAAATTTTGAGTTTCTCAAGCGTTTCTTACCTCCAAACTGCCATATCTCGCGAACGGATTGACTAATCCGCAAAATTTCTGTTGCATCTGAAAGTAGAAACTCGCCCGATTACAACGGTATGCGTACTTTTCCCCTAGGCCGTTCTAGTTATTCGTTCCGAGCATCAGAACTGCGAAAATTTTGAGTTTCTCAAGCGTTTCTTACCTCCAAACTGCCATATCTCGCGAACGGATTGACCAATGCGCAAAATTTCTGTTGCATCTGAAAGTAGAAACTCGCCCGATTACAACGGTATGCGTACTTTTCCCCTAGGCCGCTCTAGTTATTCGTTTCGAGCATCAGAACTGCGAAAATTTTGTGTTTCTCAAGTGTTTTATACTTCCAAACAGCCATATCTCGCGAACGGATTGACCAATCCGCAAAATTTCTGTTGCATCTGAAAGTAGAAACTCGGCCGATTACAACGGTATGCGTACTTTTCCCCTAGGCCGTTCTGGTTATTCGTTTCGAGCATCAGAACTTTGAAAATTTTGAGTTTCTCAACCGTTTCTTACCTCCAAACTGCCATATCTCGCGAACGGATTGACCAATCCGCAAAATTTCTGTTGCATCTGAAAGTAGAAACTCGCCCGATTACAACGGTATGCGTACTTTTCCCCTAGGCCGTTCTAGTTATTCGTTTCGAGCATCAGAACTGCGAAAATTTTGAGTTTCTCAAGCGTTTCTTACCTCCAAACTGCCATATCTCGCGAACGGATTGACTAAGCCGCAAAATTTCTGTTGCATCTGAAAGTAGAAACTCGCCCGATTACAACGGTATGGTACTTTTCCCCTAGGCCGTTCTAGTTATTCGTTTCGAGCATCAGAACTGCGAAAATTTTGAGTTTCTCAAGCGTTTCTTACCTCCAAACTGCCATATCTCGCGAACGGATTGACCAATCCGCAAAATTTCTGTTGCATCTGAAAGTAGAAACTCGCCCGATTACAACAGTATGCGTACTTTTCCCCTATTCCGTTCTAGTTATTCGTTTCGAGCATCAGAACTGCGAAAATTTTGAGTTTCTCAAGCGTTTCTTACCTCCAAACTGCCATATCTCGCGAACGGATTGACCAATCCGCAAAATTTCTGTTGCATCTGAAAGTAGAAACTCGCCCGATTACAACGGTATGCGTACTTTTCCCCTAGTCCGTTCTAGTTATTCGTTTCGAGCATCAGAACTGCGAAAATTTTGAGTTTCTCAAGCGTTTCTTACCTCCAAACTGCCATATCTCGCGAACGGATTGACTAATCCGCAAAATTTCTGTTGCATCTGAAAGTAGAAACTCGCCCGATTACAACGGTATGCGTACTTTTCCCCTAGACCGTTCTAGTTATGCTTGTCGAGCTTCAGAAGTGCGAAAATTTTGAGTTTCTCAAGCGATTCTTACCTCCAAACTGCCATATCTCGCGAACGGATTGACTAAACCGCAAAATTTCTGTTGCATCTGAAAGTAGAAACTCGCCCGATTACTACGGTATGCGTACTTTTCCCCTAGGCCCTTCTACTTATTCGTTTCGAGCATCAGAACTGCGAAAATTTTGAGTTTCTCAAGCGTTTCTTACCTCCAAACTGCCATATCTCGCGAACGGATTGACCAATCCGCAAAATTTCTGTTGCATCTGAAAGTAGAAACTCGCCCGATTACAAAGGTATGCGTACTTTTCCCCTAGTCCGTTCTAGTTATTCGTTTCGAGCATCAGAACTGCGAAAATTTTGAGTTTCTCAAGCGTTTCTTACCTCCAAACTGCCATATCTCGGGAACGGATTGACCAATCCGCAAAATTTCTGTTGCATCTGAAAGTAGAAACTCGCCCGATTACAAAGGTATGCGTACTTTTCCCCTAGGCCGTTCTAGTTATTCGTTTCGAGCATCAGAACTGCGAAAATGTTGAGTTTCTCAAGCGTTTCTTACCTACAGACTGCCATATCTCGCGTACGGATTGACCAATCCGCAAAATTTCTGTTGCATCTGAAAGTAGAAACTCGCTCGATTACAACGGTATGCGTACTTTTCCCCTAGACCGTTCTAGTTATGCTTGTCGAGCATCAGAACTGCGAAAATTTTGAGTTTCTCAAGCGTTTCATACCTCCAAACTGCCATATCTCGCGAACGGATTGACCAAACCGCAAAATTTCTGTTGCATCTGAAAGTAGAAACTCGCCCGATTACAACGGTATGCGTACTTTTCCCCTAGGCCGTTCTAGTTAATCGTTTCGAGCATCAGAACTGCGAAAATTTTGAGTTTCTCAAGCGTTTCTTACTTCCAAACTGCCATATCTCGCGAACGGATTGACCAATCCGCAAAATTTCTAATGCATCTGAAAGTAGAAACTCGCCCGATTACAACGGTATGCGTACTTTTCTCCTAGGCCGCTCTAGTTATTCGTTTCGAGCATCAGAACTGCGAAAATTTTGTGTTTCTCAAGTGTTTCATACTTCCAAACTGCCATATCTCGCGAACGGATTGACCAATCCGCAAAATTTCTGATGCATCTGAAAGTAGAAACTCGCCCGATTACAACGGTATGCGTACTTTTCCCCTAGGACGCTCTAGTTATTCGTTTCGAGCATCAGAACTGTGAAAATTTTGTGTTTCTCAAGTGTTTCATACTTCCAAACTGCCATATCTCGCGAACGGATTGACCAATCCGCAAAATTTCTGTTGCATCTGAAAGTAGAAACTCGCCCGATTACAACGGTATGCGTACTTTTCCCCTAGACCGTTCTAGTTATTCGTTTCGAGCATCAGAACTGCGAAAATGTTGAGTTTCTCAAGCGTTTCTTACCTCCAAACTGCCATATCTCGCGAACGGATTGACTAATCCGCAAAATTTCTGTTGCATCTGAAACTAGAAACTCGCCCGATTACAACGGTATGCGTACTTTTCCCCTAGGCCGTTCTAGTTATTCGTTTCGAGCATCAGAACTGCGAAAATGTTGAGTTTCTCAAGCGTTTCTTACCTACAAACTGCCATATCTCGCGAACGGATTGACCAATCCGCAAAATTTCTGTTGCATCTGAAAGTAGAAGCTCGCCCGATTACAACGGTATGCGTTCTTTTCCCCTAGGCCGTTCTAGTTGTTCGTTTCGAGCATCAGAACTGCGAAAATGTTGAGTTTCTCAAGCGTTTCTTACCTACAAACTGCCATATCTCGCGAACGGATTGACTAATCCGCAAAATTTCTGTTGCATCTGAAAGAAGAAACTCGCCCGATTACAACGGTATGCGTACTTTTCCCCTAGACCGTTCTAGTTATGCTTGTCGAGCTTCAGAAGTGCGAAAATTTTGAGTTTCTCAAGCGATTCTTACCTCCAAACTGCCATATCTCGCGAACGGATTGACTAAACCGCAAAATTTCTGTTGCATCTGAAAGTAGAAACTCGCCCGATTACAACGGTATGCGTACTTTTCCCCTAAACCGTTCTAGTTATGCTTGTCGAGCATCAGAACTGCGAAAATTTTGAGTTTCTCAAGCGTTTCATACCTCCAAACTGCCATATCTCGCGAACGGATTGACCAATCCGCAAAATTTCTGTTGCATCTGAAAGTAGAAGCTCGCCCGATTAAAACGGTATGCGTACTTTTCCCCTAGGCCGTTCTAGTTAATCGTTTCGAGCATCAGAACTGCGAAAATTTTGAGTTTCTCAAGCGTTTCTTACTTCCAAACTGCCATATCTCGCAAACGGATTGACCAATCCGCAAAATTTCTAATGCATCTGAAAGTAGAAACTCGCCCGATTACAACGGTATGCGTACTTTTCCCCTAGGCCGCTCTAGTTATTCGTTTCGAGCATCAGAACTGCGAAAATTTTGTGTTTCTCAAGTGTTTCATACTTCCAAACTGCCATATCTCGCGAACGGATTGACCAATCCGCAAAATTTCTGATGCATCTGAAAGTAGAAACTCGCCCGATTACAACGGTATGCGTACTTTTCCCCTAGGACGCTCTAGTTATTCGTTTCGAGCATCAGAACTGTGAAAATTTTGTGTTTCTCAAGTGTTTCATACTTCCAAACTGCCATATCTCGCGAACGGATTGACCAATCCGCAAAATTTCTGTTGCATCTGAAAGTAGAAACTCGCCCGATTACAACGGTATGCGTACTTTTCCCCTAGGCCGTTCTGGTTATTCGTTTCGAGCATCAGAACTGTGAAAATTTTGAGTTTCTCAACCGTTTCTTACCTCCAAACTGCCATATCTCGCGAACGGATTGACCAATCCGCAAAATTTCTGTTGCATCTGAAAGTAGAAACTCGCCCGATTACAACGGTATGCGTACTGTTCCCCTAGGCCGTTCTAGTTAATCGTTTCGAGCATCAGAACTGCGAAAATTTTCAGTTTCTCAAGCGTTTCATACCTCCAAACTGCCATATCTCGCGAACGGATTGACCAATCCGCAAAATTTCTGTTGCATCTGAAAGTAGAAACTCGCCCGATTACTACGGTATGCGTACTTTTCCCCTAGACCGTTCTAGTTATGCTTGTCGAGCTTCAGAACTGCGAAAATTTTGAGTTTCTCAAGCGATTCTTACCTCCAAACTGCCATATCTCGCGAACGGATTGACTAAACCGCAAAATTTCTGTTGCATCTGAAAGTAGAAACTCGCCCGATTACAACGGTATGCGTACTTTTCCCCTAGGCCCTTCTACTTATTCGTTTCGAGCATCAGAACTGCGAAAATTTTGAGTTTCTCAAGCGTTTCTTACCTCCAAACTGCCATATCTCGCGAACGGATTGACCAATCCGCAAAATTTCTGTTGCATCTGAAAGTAGAAACTCGCCCGATTAAAAAGGTATGCGTACTTTTCCCCTAGTCCGTTCTAGTTATTCGTTTCGAGCATCAGAACTGCGAAAATTTTGAGTTTCTCAAGCGTTTCTTACCTCCAAACTGCCATATCTCGGGAACGGATTGACCAATCCGCAAAATTTCTGTTGCATCTGAAAGTAGAAACTCGCCCGATTACAAAGGTATGCGTACTTTTCCCCTAGGCCGTTCTAGTTATTCGTTTCGAGCATCAGAACTGCGAAAATGTTGAGTTTCTCAAGCGTTTCTTACCTACAGACTGCCATATCTCGCGAACGGATTGACCAATCCGCAAAATTTCTGTTGCATCTGAAAGTAGAAACTCGCCCGATTAAAACGGTATGCGTACTTTTCCCCTAGGCCGTTCTAGTTATTCGTTTCGAGCATCAGAACTGCGAAAATTTTGAGTTTCTCAAGCGTTTCTTACCTCCAAACTGCCATATCTCGCGAACGGATTGACTAAGCCGCAAAATTTCTGTTGCATCTGAAAGTAGAAGCTCGCCCGATTACAACGGTGTGCGTACTTTTCCCCTAGGCCGTTCTAGTTATTCGTTTCGAGCGTCAGAACTGCGAAAATTTTGAGTTTCTCAAGCGTTTCTTACCTCCAAACTGCCATATCTCGCGAACGGATTGACTAATCCGCAAAATTTCTGTTGCATCTGAAAGTAGAAACTCGCCCGATTACAACGGTATGCGTACTCTTCCCCTAGGCCGTTCTAGTTATTCGTTCCGAGCATCAGAACTGCGAAAATTTTGAGTTTCTCAAGCGTTTCTTACCTCCAAACTGCCATATCTCGCGAACGGATTGACCAATGCGCAAAAGTTCTGTTGCATCTGAAAGTAGAAACTCGCCCGATTACAACGGTATGCGTACTTTTCCCCTAGGCCGCTCTAGTTATTCGTTTCGAGCATCAGAACTGCGAAAATTTTGTGTTTCTCAAGTGTTTTATACTTCCAAACAGCCATATCTCGCGAACGGATTGACCAATCCGCAAAATTTCTGTTGCATCTGAATGTAGAAACTCGGCCGATTACAACGGTATGCGTACTTTTCCCCTAGGCCGTTCTGGTTATTCGTTTCGAGCATCAGAACTTTGAAAATTTTGAGTTTCTCAACCGTTTCTTACCTCCAAACTGCCATATCTCGCGAACGGATTGACCAATCCGCAAAATTTCTGTTGCATCTGAAAGTAGAAACTCGCCCGATTACAACGGTATGCGTACTTTTCCCCTAGGCCGTTCTAGTTATTCGTTTCGAGCATCAGAACTGCGAAAATTTTGAGTTTCTCAAGCGTTTCTTACCTCCAAACTGCCATATCTCGCGAACGGATTGACTAAGCCGCAAAATTTCTGTTGCATCTGAAAGTAGAAACTCGCCCGATTACAACGGTATGGTACTTTTCCCCTAGGCCGTTCTAGTTATTCGTTTCGAGCATCAGAACTGCGAAAATTTTGAGTTTCTCAAGCGTTTCTTACCTCCAAACTGCCATATCTCGCGAACGGATTGACCAATCCGCAAAATTTCTGTTGCATCTGAAAGTAGAAACTCGCCCGATTACAACAGTATGCGTACTTTTCCCCTATTCCGTTCTAGTTATTCGTTTCGAGCATCATAACTGCGAAAATTTTGAGTTTCTCAAGCGTTTCTTACCTCCAAACTGCCATATCTCGCGAACGGATTGACCAATCCGCAAAATTTCTGTTGCATCTGAAAGTAGAAACTCGCCCGATTACAACGGTATGCGTACTTTTCCCCTAGTCCGTTCTAGTAATTCGTTTCGAGCATCAGAACTGCGAAAATTTTGAGTTTCTCAAGCGTTTCTTACCTCCAAACAGCCATATCTCGCGAACGGATTGACTAATCCGCAAAATTTGTGTTGCATCTGAAAGTAGAAACTCGCCCGATTACTACGGTATGCGTACTTTTCCCCTAGACCGTTCTAGTTATGCTTGTCGAGCTTCAGAACTGCGAAAATTTTGAGTTTCTCAAGCGATTCTTAGCTCCAAACTGCCATATCTCGCGAACGGATTGACTAAACCGCAAAATTTCTGTTGCATCTGAAAGTAGAAACTCGCCCGATTACTACGGTATGCGTACTTTTCCCCTAGGCCCTTCTACTTATTCGTTTCGAGCATCAGAACTGCGAAAATTTTGAGTTTCTCAAGCGTTTCTTACCTCCAAACTGCCATATCTCGCGAACGGATTGACCAATCCGCAAAATTTCTGTTGCATCTGAAAGTAGAAACTCGCCCGATTACAAAGGTATGCGTACTTTTCCCCTAGTCCGTTCTAGTTATTCGTTTCGAGCATCAGAACTGCGAAAATTTTGAGTTTCTCAAGCGTTTCTTACCTCCAAACTGCCATATCTCGGGAACGGATTGACCAATCCGCAAAATTTCTGTTGCATCTGAAAGTAGAAACTCGCCCGATTACAAAGGTATGCGTACTTTTCCCCTAGGCCGTTCTAGTTATTCGTTTCGAGCATCAGAACTGCGAAAATGTTGAGTTTCTCAAGCGTTTCTTACCTACAGACTGCCATATCTCGCGAACGGATTGACCAATCCGCAAAATTTCTGTTGCATCTGAAAGTAGAAACTCGCTCGATTACAACGGTATGCGTACTTTTCCCCTAGACCGTTCTAGTTATGCTTGTCGAGCATCAGAACTGCGAAAATTTTGAGTTTCTCAAGCGTTTCATACCTCCAAACTGCCATATCTCGCGAACGGATTGACCAAACCGCAAAATTTCTGTTGCATCTGAAAGTAGAAACTCGCCCGATTACAACGGTATGCGTACTTTTCCCCTAGGCCGTTCTAGTTAATCGTTTCGAGCATCAGAACTGCGAAAATTTTGAGTTTCTCAAGCGTTTCTTACTTCCAAACTGCCATATCTCGCGAACGGATTGACCAATCCGCAAAATTTCTAATGCATCTGAAAGTAGAAACTCGCCCGATTACAACGGTATGCGTACTTTTCTCCTAGGCCGCTCTAGTTATTCGTTTCGAGCATCAGAACTGCGAAAATTTTGTGTTTCTCAAGTGTTTCATACTTCCAAACTGCCATATCTCGCGAACGGATTGACCAATCCGCAAAATTTCTGATGCATCTGAAAGTAGAAACTCGCCCGATTACAACGGTATGCGTACTTTTCCCCTAGGACGCTCTAGTTATTCGTTTCGAGCATCAGAACTGTGAAAATTTTGTGTTTCTCAAGTGTTTCATACTTCCAAACTGCCATATCTCGCGAACGGATTGACCAATCCGCAAAATTTCTGTTGCATCTGAAAGTAGAAACTCGCCCGATTACAACGGTATGCGTACTTTTCCCCTAGACCGTTCTAGTTATTCGTTTCGAGCATCAGAACTGCGAAAATGTTGAGTTTCTCAAGCGTTTCTTACCTCCAAACTGCCATATCTCGCGAACGGATTGACTAATCCGCAAAATTTCTGTTGCATCTGAAACTAGAAACTCGCCCGATTACAACGGTATGCGTACTTTTCCCCTAGGCCGTTCTAGTTATTCGTTTCGAGCATCAGAACTGCGAAAATGTTGAGTTTCTCAAGCGTTTCTTACCTACAAACTGCCATATCTCGCGAACGGATTGACCAATCCGCAAAATTTCTGTTGCATCTGAAAGTAGAAACTCGCCCGATTACAACGGTATGCGTTCTTTTCCCCTAGGCCGTTCTAGTTGTTCGTTTCGAGCATCAGAACTGCGAAAATGTTGAGTTTCTCAAGCGTTTCTTACCTACAAACTGCCATATCTCGCGAACGGATTGACTAATCCGCAAAATTTCTGTTGCATCTGAAAGTAGAAACTCGCCCGATTACAACGGTATGCGTACTTTTCCCCTAGACCGTTCTAGTTATGCTTGTCGAGCTTCAGAAGTTCGAAAATTTTGAGTTTCTCAAGCGATTCTTACCTCCAAACTGCCATATCTCGCGAACGGATTGACTAAACCGCAAAATTTCTGTTGCATCTGAAAGTAGAAGCTCGCCCGATTAAAACGGTATGCGTACTTTTCCCCTAGGCCGTTCTAGTTAATCGTTTCGAGCATCAGAACTGCGAAAATTTTGAGTTTCTCAAGCGTTTCTTACTTCCAAACTGCCATATCTCGCAAACGGATTGACCAATCCGCAAAATTTCTAATGCATCTGAAAGTAGAAACTCGCCCGATTACAACGGTATGCGTACTTTTCCCCTAGGCCGCTCTAGTTATTCGTTTCGAGCATCAGAACTGCGAAAATTTTGTGTTTCTCAAGTGTTTCATACTTCCAAACTGCCATATCTCGCGAACGGATTGACCAATCCGCAAAATTTCTGATGCATCTGAAAGTAGAAACTCGCCCGATTACAACGGTATGCGTACTGTTCCCCTAGGCCGTTCTAGTTAATCGTTTCGAGCATCAGAACTGCGAAAATTTTCAGTTTCTCAAGCGTTTCATACCTCCAAACTGCCATATCTCGCGAACGGATTGACCAATCCGCAAAATTTCTGTTGCATCTGAAAGTAGAAACTCGCCCGATTACTACGGTATGCGTACTTTTCCCCTAGACCGTTCTAGTTATGCTTGTCGAGCTCCAGAACTGCGAAAATTTTGAGTTTCTCAAGCGATTCTTACCTCCAAACTGCCATATCTCGCGAACGGATTGACTAAACCGCAAAATTTCTGTTGCATCTGAAAGTAGAAACTCGCCCGTTTACAACGGTATGCGTACTTTTCCCCTAGGCCCTTCTACTTATTCGTTTCGAGCATCAGAACTGCGAAAATTTTGAGTTTCTCAAGCGTTTCTTACCTCCAAACTGCCATATCTCGCGAACGGATTGACCAATCCGCAAAATTTCTGTTGCATCTGAAAGTAGAAACTCGCCCGATTAAAAAGGTATGCGTACTTTTCCCCTAGTCCGTTCTAGTTATTCGTTTCGAGCATCAGAACTGCGAAAATTTTGAGTTTCTCAAGCGTTTCTTACCTCCAAACTGCCATATCTCGGGAACGGATTGACCAATCCGCAAAATTTCTGTTGCATCTGAAAGTAGAAACTCGCCCGATTACAAAGGTATGCGTACTTTTCCCCTAGGCCGTTCTAGTTATTCGTTTCGAGCATCAGAACTGCGAAAATGTTGAGTTTCTCAAGCGTTTCTTACCTACAGACTGCCATATCTCGCGAACGGATTGACCAATCCGCAAAATTTCTGTTGCATCTGAAAGTAGAAACTCGCTCGATTACAACGGTATGCGTACTTTTCCCCTAGACCGTTCTAGTTATGCTTGTCGAGCATCAGAACTGCGAAAATTTTGAGTTTCTCAAGCGTTTCATACCTCCAAACTGCCATATCTCGCGAACGGATTGACCAAACCGCAAAATTTCTGTTGCATCTGAAAGTAGAAACTCGCCCGATTACAACGGTATGCGTACTTTTCCCCTAGGCCGTTCTAGTTAATCGTTTCGAGCATCAGAACTGCGAAAATTTTGAGTTTCTCAAGCGTTTCTTACTTCCAAACTGCCATATCTCGCGAACGGATTGACCAATCCGCAAAATTTCTAATGCATCTGAAAGTAGAAACTCGCCCGATTACAACGGTATGCGTACTTTTCCCCTAGGCCGCTCTAGTTATTCGTTTCGAGCATCAGAACTGCGAAAATTTTGTGTTTCTCAAGTGTTTCATACTTCCAAACTGCCATATCTCGCGAACGGATTGACCAATCCGCAAAACTTCTGATGCATCTGAAAGTAGAAACTCGCCCGATTACAACGGTATGCGTACTTTTCCCCTAGGACGCTCTAGTTATTCGTTTCGAGCATCAGAACTGTGAAAATTTTGTGTTTCTCAAGTGTTTCATACTTCCAAACTGCCATATCTCGCGAACGGATTGACCAATCCGCAAAATTTCTGTTGCATCTGAAAGTAGAAACTCGCCCGATTACAACGGTATGCGTACTTTTCCCCTAGGCCGTTCTGGTTATTCGTTTCGGGCATCAGAACTGTGAAAATTTTGAGTTTCTCAACCGTTTCTTACATCCAAACTGCCATATCTCGCGAACGGATTGACCAATCCGCAAAATTTCTGTTGCATCTGAAAGTAGAAAGTCGCCCGATTACAACGGTATGCGTACTTTTCCCCTAGACCGTTCTAGTTATGCTTGTCGAGCATCAGAACTGCGAAAATTTTCAGTTTCTCAAGCGTTTCATACCTCCAAACTGCCATATCTCGCGAACGGATTGACCAATCCGCAAAATTTCTGTTGCATCTGAAAGTAGAAACTCGCCCGATTACAACGGTATGAGTAGTTTTCGCCTAGACCGTTCTAGTTATTCGTTTCGAGCATCAGAACTGCGAAAATTTTGAGTTTCTCAAGCGTTTCTTACCTCCAAACTGCCATATCTCGCGAACGGATTGACTAATCCGCAAAATTTCTGTTGCATCTGAAACTAGAAACTCGCCCGATTACAACGGTATGCGTACTTTTCCCCTAGGCCGTTCTAGTTATTCGTTTCGAGCATCAGAACTGCGAAAATGTTGAGTTTCTCAAGCGTTTCTTACCTACAAACTGCCATATCTCGCGAACGGATTGACCAATCCGCAAAATTTCTGTTGCATCTGAAAGTAGAAACTCGCCCGATTACAACGGTATGCGTTCTTTTCCCCTAGGCCGTTCTAGTTGTTCGTTTCGAGCATCAGAACTGCGAAAATGTTGAGTTTCTCAAGCGTTTCTTACCTACAAACTGCCATATCTCGCGAACGGATTGACTAATCCGCAAAATTTCTGTTGCATCTGAAAGTAGAAACTCGCCCGATTACAACGGTATGCGTACTTTTCCCCTAGACCGTTCTAGTTATGCTTGTCGAGCTTCAGAAGTGCGAAAATTTTAAGTTTCTCAAGCGATTCTTACCTCCAAACTGCCATATCTCGCGAACGGATTGACTAAACCGCAAAATTTCTGTTGCATCTGAAAGTAGAAACTCGCCCGATTACAACGGTATGCGTACTTTTCCCCTAAACCGTTCTAGTTATGCTTGTCGAGCATCAGAACTGCGAAAATTTTGTGTTTCTCAAGTGTTTCATACTTCCAAACTGCCATATCTCGCGAACGGATTGACCAATCCGCAAAACTTCTGATGCATCTGAAAGTAGAAACTCGCCCGATTACAACGGTATGCGTACTTTTCCCCTAGGACGCTCTAGTTATTCGTTTCGAGCATCAGAACTGTGAAAATTTTGTGTTTCTCAAGTGTTTCATACTTCCAAACTGCCATATCTCGCGAACGGATTGACCAATCCGCAAAATTTCTGTTGCATCTGAAAGTAGAAACTCGCCCGATTACAACGGTATGCGTACTTTTCCCCTAGGCCGTTCTGGTTATTCGTTTCGGGCATCAGAACTGTGAAAATTTTGAGTTTCTCAACCGTTTCTTACATCCAAACTGCCATATCTCGCGAACGGATTGACCAATCCGCAAAATTTCTGTTGCATCTGAAAGTAGAAAGTCGCCCGATTACAACGGTATGCGTACTTTTCCCCTAGACCGTTCTAGTTATGCTTGTCGAGCATCAGAACTGCGAAAATTTTCAGTTTCTCAAGCGTTTCATACCTCCAAACTGCCATATCTCGCGAACGGATTGACCAATCCGCAAAATTTCTGTTGCATCTGAAAGTAGAAACTCGCCCGATTACAACGGTATGAGTAGTTTTCGCCTAGACCGTTCTAGTTATTCGTTTCGAGCATCAGAACTGCGAAAATTTTGAGTTTCTCAAGCGTTTCTTACCTCCAAACTGCCATATCTCGCGAACGGATTGACTAATCCGCAAAATTTCTGTTGCATCTGAAACTAGAAACTCGCCCGATTACAACGGTATGCGTACTTTTCCCCTAGGCCGTTCTAGTTATTCGTTTCGAGCATCAGAACTGCGAAAATGTTGAGTTTCTCAAGCGTTTCTTACCTACAAACTGCCATATCTCGCGAACGGATTGACCAATCCGCAAAATTTCTGTTGCATCTGAAAGTAGAAACTCGCCCGATTACAACGGTATGCGTTCTTTTCCCCTAGGCCGTTCTAGTTGTTCGTTTCGAGCATCAGAACTGCGAAAATGTTGAGTTTCTCAAGCGTTTCTTACCTACAAACTGCCATATCTCGCGAACGGATTGACTAATCCGCAAAATTTCTGTTGCATCTGAAAGTAGAAACTCGCCCGATTACAACGGTATGCGTACTTTTCCCCTAGACCGTTCTAGTTATGCTTGTCGAGCTTCAGAAGTGCGAAAATTTTAAGTTTCTCAAGCGATTCTTACCTCCAAACTGCCATATCTCGCGAACGGATTGACTAAACCGCAAAATTTCTGTTGCATCTGAAAGTAGAAACTCGCCCGATTACAACGGTATGCGTACTTTTCCCCTAAACCGTTCTAGTTATGCTTGTCGAGCATCAGAACTGCGAAAATTTTGAGTTTCTCAAGCGTTTCATACCTCCAAACTGCCATATCTCGCGAACGGATTGACCAATCCGCAAAATTTCTGTTGCATCTGAAAGTAAAAGCTCGCCCGATTAAAACGGTATGCGTACTTTTCCCCTAGGCCGTTCTAGTTAATCGTTTCGAGCATCAGAACTGCGAAAATTTTGAGTTTCTCAAGCGTTTCTTACTTCCAAACTGCCATATCTCGCAAGCGGATTGACCAATCCGCAAAATTTCTAATGTATCTGAAAGTAGAAACTCGCCCGATTACAACGGTATGCGTACTTTTCCCCTAGGCCGCTCTAGTTATTCGTTTCGAGCATCAGAACTGCGAAAATTTTGTGTTTCTCAAGTGTTTCATACTTCCAAACTGCCATATCTCGCGAACGGATTGACCAATCCGCAAAATTTCTGATGCATCTGAAAGTAGAAACTCGCCCGATTACAAAGGTATGCGTACTTTTCCCCTAGGACGCTCTAGTTATTCGTTTCGAGCATCAGAACTGTGAAAATTTTGTGTTTCTCAAGTGTTTCATACTTCCAAACTGCCATATCTCGCGAACGGATTGACCAATCCGCAAAATTTCTGTTGCATCTGAAAGTAGAAACTCGCCCGATTACAACGGTATGCGTACTTTTCCCCTAGGCCGTTCTGGTTATTCGTTTCGAGCATCAGAACTGTGAAAATTTTGAGTTTCTCAACCGTTTCTTACCTCCAAACTGCCATATCTCGCGAACGGATTGACCAATCCGCAAAATTTCTGTTGCATCTGAAAGTAGAAACTCGCCCGATTACAACGGTATGCGTACTGTTCCCCTAGGCCGTTCTAGTTAATCGTTTCGAGCATCAGAACTGCGAAAATTTTGAGTTTCTCAAGCGTTTCTTACTTCCAAACTGCCATATCTCGCGAACGGATTGACCAATCCGCAAAATTTCTGATGCATCTGAAAGTAGAAACACGCCCGATTACAACGGTATGCGTACTTTTCCCCTAGTCCGTTCTAGTTATTCGTTTCGAGCATCAGAACTGCGAAAATTTTGAGTTTCTCAAGCGTTTCTTACCTCCAAACTGCCATATCTCGCGAACGGATTGACCAATCCGCAAAATTTCTGATGCATCTGAAAGTAGAAACTCGCCCGATTACAACGGTATGCGTACTTTTCCCCTAGGCCGCTCTAGTTATTCGTTTCGAGCATCAGAACTGCGAAAATTTTGAGTTTCTCAAGCGTTTCTTACTTCCTAACTGCCATATCTCGCGAACGGATTGACCAATCTGCAAAATTTCTGTTGCATCTGAAAGTAGAAACTCGCCCGATTACAACTGTATGCGTACTTTTCCCCTACTCCGTTCTAGTTATTCGTTTCGAGCATCAGAACTGCGAAAATTTTGAGTTTCTCAAGCGTTTCTTACCTCCAAACTGCCATATCTCGCGAACGGAATGACCAATCCGCAAAATTTCTGTTGCATCTGAAAGTAGAAACTCGCCCGATTACAAAGGTATGCGTACTTTTCCCCTAGGCCGTTCTAGTTAATCCTTTCGAGCATCAGAACTGCGAAAATTTTGAGTTTCTCAAGCGTTTCTTACTTCCAAACTGCCATATCTCGCGAACGGATTGACCAATCCGCAAAATTTCTGATGCATCTGAAAGTAGAAACTCGCCCGATTACAACGGTATGCGTACTTTTCCCCTAGGCCGCTCTAGTTATTCGTTTCGAGCATCAGAACTGCGAAAATTTTGTGTTTCTCAAGTGTTTTATACTTCCAAACAGCCATATCTCGCGAACGGATTGACCAATCCGCAAAATTTCTGTTGCATCTGAAAGTAGAAACTCGCCCGATTACAACGGTATGCGTACTTTTCCCCTAGGCCGTTCTGGTTATTCGTTTCGAGCATCAGAACTTTGAAAATTTTGAGTTTCTCAACCGTTTCTTACCTCCAAACTGCCATATCTCGCGAACGGATTGACCAATCCGCAAAATTTCTGTTGCATCTGAAAGTAGAAACTCGCCCGATTACAAAGGTATGCGTACTTTTCCCCTAGGCCGTTCTAGTTAATCCTTTCGAGCATCAGAACTGCGAAAATTTTGAGTTTCTCAAGCGTTTCTTACTTCCAAACTGCCATATCTCGCGAACGGATTGACCAATCCGCAAAATTTCTGATGCATCTGAAAGTAGAAACTCGCCCGATTACAACGGTATGCGTACTTTTCCCCTAGGCCGCTCTAGTTATTCGTTTCGAGCATCAGAACTGCGAAAATTTTGTGTTTCTCAAGTGTTTTATACTTCCAAACAGCCATATCTCGCGAACGGATTGACCAATCCGCAAAATTTCTGTTGCATCTGAAAGTAGAAACTCGCCCGATTACAACGGTATGCGTACTTTTCCCCTAGGCCGTTCTGGTTATTCGTTTCGAGCATCAGAACTTTGAAAATTTTGAGTTTCTCAACCGTTTCTTACCTCCAAACTGCCATATCTCGCGAACGGATTGACCAATCCGCAAAATTTCTGTTGCATCTGAAAGTAGAAACTCGCCCGATTACAACGGTATGCGTACTTTTCCCCTAGGCCGTTCTAGTTATTCGTTTCGAGCATCAGAACTGCGAAAATTTTGAGTTTCTCAAGCGTTTCTTACCTCCAAACTGCCATATCTCGCGAACGGATTGACTAATCCGCAAAATTTCTGTTGCATCTGAAAGTAGAAACTCGCCCGATTACAACGGTGTGCGTACTTTTCCCCTAGGCCGTTCTAGTTATTCGTTCCGAGCATCAGAACTGCGAAAATTTTGAGTTTCTCAAGCGTTTCTTACCTCCAAACTGCCATATCTCGCGAACGGATTGACCAATGCGCAAAATTTCTGTTGCATCTGAAAGTAGAAACTCGCCCGATTACAACGGAATGCGTACTTTTCCCCTAGGCCGCTCTAGTTATTCGTTTCGAGCATCAGAACTGCGAAAATTTTGTGTTTCTCAAGTGTTTTATACTTCCAAACAGCCATATCTCGCGAACGGATTGACCAATCCGCAAAATTTCTGATGCATCTGAAAGTAGAAACTCGCCCGATTACAACGGTATGCGTACTTTTCCCCTAGGACGCTCTAGTTATTCGTTTCGAGCATCAGAACTGTGAAAATTGTGTGGTTCTCAAGTGTTTCATACTTCCAAACTGCCATATCTCGCGAACGGATTGACCAATCCGCAAAATTTCTGTTGCATCTGAAAGTAGAAACTCGCCCGATTACAACGGTATGCGTACTTTTCCCCTAGGCCGTTCTGGTTATTCGTTTCGGGCATCAGAACTGTGAAAATTTTGAGTTTCTCAACCGTTTCTTACATCCAAACTGCCATATCTCGCGAACGGATTGACCAATCCGCAAAATTTCTGTTGCATCTGAAAGTAGAAAGTCGCCCGATTACAACGGTATGCGTACTTTTCCCCTAGACCGTTCTAGTTATGCTTGTCGAGCATCAGAACTGCGAAAATTTTCAGTTTCTCAAGCGTTTCATACCTCCAAACTGCCATATCTCGCGAACGGATTGACCAATCCGCAAAATTTCTGTTGCATCTGAAAGTAGAAACTCGCCCGATTACAACGGTATGAGTAGTTTTCCCCTAGACCGTTCTAGTTATTCGTTTCGAGCATCAGAACTGCGAAAATTTTGAGTTTCTCAAGCGTTTCTTACCTCCAAACTGCCATATCTCGCGAACGGATTGACCAATCCGCAAAATTTCTGTTGCATCTGAAAGTAGAAACTCGCCCGATTACAACGGTATGCGTGCTTTTCCCCTAGACCGTTCTAGTTATTCGTTTCGGGCATCAGAACTGCGAAAATGCTGAGTTTCTCAAGCGTTTCTTACCTCCAAACTGCCATATCTCGCGAACGGATTGACTAATCCGCAAAATTTCTGTTGCATCTGAAACTAGAAACTCGCCCGATTACAACGGTATGCGTACTTTTCCCCTAGGCCGTTCTAGTTATTCGTTTCGAGCATCAGAACTGCGAAAATGTTGAGTTTCTCAAGCGTTTCTTACCTACAAACTGCCATATCTCGCGAACGGATTGACCAATCCGCAAAATTTCTGTTGCATCTGAAAGTAGAAACTCGCCCGATTACAACGGTATGCGTTCTTTTCCCCTAGGCCGTTCTGGTTGTTCGTTTCGAGCATCAGAACTGCGAAAATGTTGAGTTTCTCAAGCGTTTCTTACCTACAAACTGCCATATCTCGCGAACGGATTGACTAATCCGCAAAATTTCTGTTGCATCTGAAAGTAGAAACTCGCCCGATTACAACGGTATGCGTACTTTTCCCCTAGACCGTTCTAGTTATGCTTGTCGAGCTTCAGAATTGCGAAAATTTTGAGTTTCTCAAGCGATTCTTACCTCCAAACTGCCATATCTCGCGAACGGATTGACTAAACCGCAAAATTTCTGTTGCATCTGAAAGTAGAAACTCGCCCGATTACAACGGTATGCGTACTTTTCCCCTAAACCGTTCTAGTTATGCTTGTCGAGCATCAGAACTGCGAAAATTTTGAGTTTCTCAAGCGTTTCATACCTCCAAACTGCCATATCTCGCGAACGGATTGACCAATCCGCAAAATTTCTGTTGCATCTGAAAGTAGAAGCTCGCCCGATTAAAACGGTATGCGTACTTTTCCCCTAGGCCGTTCTAGTTAATCGTTTCGAGCATCAGAACTGCGAAAATTTTGAGTTTCTCAAGCGTTTCTTACTTCCAAACTGCCATATCTCGCAAACGGATTGACCAATCCGCAAAATTTCTAATGCATCTGAAAGTAGAAACTCGCCCGATTACAACGGTATGCGTACTTTTCCCCTAGGCCGCTCTAGTTATTCGTTTCGAGCATCAGAACTGCGAAAATTTTGTGTTTCTCAAGTGTTTCATACTTCCAAACTGCCATATCTCGCGAACGGATTGACCAATCCGCAAAATTTCTGATGCATCTGAAAGTAGAAACTCGCCCGATTACAACGGTATGCGTACTTTTCCCCTAGGACGCTCTAGTTATTCGTTTCGAGCATCAGAACTGTGAAAATTTTGTGTTTCTCAAGTGTTTCATACTTCCAAACTGCCATATCTCGCGAACGGATTGACCATTCCGCAAAATTTCTGTTGCATCTGAAAGTAGAAACTCGCCCGATTACAACGGTATGCGTACTTTTCCCCTAGGCCGTTCTGGTTATTCGTTTCGAGCATCAGAACTGTGAAAATTTTGAGTTTCTCAACCGTTTCTTACCTCCAAACTGCCATATCTCGCGAACGGATTGACCAATCCGCAAAATTTCTGTTGCATCTGAAAGTAGAAACTCGCCCGATTACAACGGTATGCGTACTGTTCCCCTAGGCCGTTCTAGTTAATCGTTTCGAGCATCAGAACTGCGAAAATTTTGAGTTTCTCAAGCGTTTCTTACTTCCAAACTGCCATATCTCGCGAACGGATTGACCAATCCGCAAAATTTCTGATGCATCTGAAAGTAGAAACTCGCCCGATTACAACGGTATGCGTACTTTTCCCCTAGTCCGTTCTAGTTATTCGTTTCGAGCATCAGAACTGCGAAAATTTTGAGTTTCTCAAGCGTTTCTTACCTCCAAACTGCCATATCTCGCGAACGGATTGACCAATCCGCAAAATTTCTGTTGCATCTGAAAGTAGAAGCTCGCCCGATTAAAACGGTATGCGTACTTTTCCCCTAGGCCGTTCTAGTTAATCGTTTCGAGCATCAGAACTGCGAAAATTTTGAGTTTCTCAAGCGTTTCTTACTTCCAAACTGCCATATCTCGCAAACGGATTGACCAATCCGCAAAATTTCTAATGCATCTGAAAGTAGAAACTCGCCCGATTACAACGGTATGCGTACTTTTCCCCTAGGCCGCTCTAGTTATTCGTTTCGAGCATCAGAACTGCGAAAATTTTGTGTTTCTCAAGTGTTTCATACTTCCAAACTGCCATATCTCGCGAACGGATTGACCAATCCGCAAAATTTCTGATGCATCTGAAAGTAGAAACTCGCCCGATTACAACGGTATGCGTACTTTTCCCCTAGGACGCTCTAGTTATTCGTTTCGAGCATCAGAACTGTGAAAATTTTGTGTTTCTCAAGTGTTTCATACTTCCAAACTGCCATATCTCGCGAACGGATTGACCATTCCGCAAAATTTCTGTTGCATCTGAAAGTAGAAACTCGCCCGATTACAACGGTATGCGTACTTTTCCCCTAGGCCGTTCTGGTTATTCGTTTCGAGCATCAGAACTGTGAAAATTTTGAGTTTCTCAACCGTTTCTTACCTCCAAACTGCCATATCTCGCGAACGGATTGACCAATCCGCAAAATTTCTGTTGCATCTGAAAGTAGAAACTCGCCCGATTACAACGGTATGCGTACTGTTCCCCTAGGCCGTTCTAGTTAATCGTTTCGAGCATCAGAACTGCGAAAATTTTGAGTTTCTCAAGCGTTTCTTACTTCCAAACTGCCATATCTCGCGAACGGATTGACCAATCCGCAAAATTTCTGATGCATCTGAAAGTAGAAACTCGCCCGATTACAACGGTATGCGTACTTTTCCCCTAGTCCGTTCTAGTTATTCGTTTCGAGCATCAGAACTGCGAAAATTTTGAGTTTCTCAAGCGTTTCTTACCTCCAAACTGCCATATCTCGCGAACGGATTGACCAATCCGCAAAATTTCTGTTGCATCTGAAAGTAGAAACTCGCCAGATTACAACGGCATGCGTACTTTTCCCCTAGGCCGTTCTAGTTATTCGTTTCGAGCATCAGAACTGCGAAAATGTTGAGTTTCTCAAGCGTTTCTTACCTACAAACTGCCATATCTCGCGAACGGATCGACCAATCCGCAAAATTTCTGTTGCTTCTGAATGTAGAAACTCGCCCGATTACAACGGTATGAGTACTTTTCCCCTAGACCGTTCTAGTTATGCTTGCCGAGCATCAGAACTGCGAAAATTTTGAGTTTCTCAAGCGATTCTTACCTCCAAATTGCCATATCTCGCGAACGGATTGACCAATCCGCAAAATTTCTGATGCATCTGAAAGTAGAAACTCGCCCGATTACAACGGTATGCGTACTTTTCCCCTAGGCCGCTCTAGTTATTCGTTTCGAGCATCAGAACTGCGAAAATTTTGAGTTTCTCAAGCGTTTCTTACTTCCTAACTGCCATATCTCGCGAACGGATTGACCAATCTGCAAAATTTCTGTTGCATCTGAAAGTAGAAACTCGCCCGATTACAACTGTATGCGTACTTTTCCCCTAGTCCGTTCTAGTTATTCGTTTCGAGCATCAGAACTGCGAAAATTTTGAGTTTCTCAAGCGTTTCTTACCTCCAAACTGCCATATCTCGCGAACGGAATGACCAATCCGCAAAATTTCTGTTGCATCTGAAAGTAGAAACTCGCCCGATTACAAAGGTATGCGTACTTTTCCCCTAGGCCGTTCTAGTTAATCCTTTCGAGCATCAGAACTGCGAAAATTTTGAGTTTCTCAAGCGTTTCTTACTTCCAAACTGCCATATCTCGCGAACGGATTGACCAATCCGCAAAATTTCTGATGCATCTGAAAGTAGAAACTCGCCCGATTACAACGGTATGCGTACTTTTCCCCTAGGCCGCTCTAGTTATTCGTTTCGAGCATCAGAACTGCGAAAATTTTGTGTTTCTCAAGTGTTTTATACTTCCAAACAGCCATATCTCGCGAACGGATTGACCAATCCGCAAAATTTCTGATGCATCTGAAAGTAGAAACTCGCCCGATTACAACTGTATGCGTACTTTTCCCCTAGTCCGTTCTAGTTATTCGTTTCGAGCATCAGAACTGCGAAAATTTTGAGTTTCTCAAGCGTTTCTTACCTCCAAACTGCCATATCTCGCGAACGGAATGACCAATCCGCAAAATTTCTGTTGCATCTGAAAGTAGAAACTCGCCCGATTACAAAGGTATGCGTACTTTTCCCCTAGGCCGTTCTAGTTAATCCTTTCGAGCATCAGAACTGCGAAAATTTTGAGTTTCTCAAGCGTTTCTTACTTCCAAACTGCCATATCTCGCGAACGGATTGACCAATCCGCAAAATTTCTGATGCATCTGAAAGTAGAAACTCGCCCGATTACAACGGTATGCGTACTTTTCCCCTAGGCCGCTCTAGTTATTCGTTTCGAGCATCAGAACTGCGAAAATTTTGTGTTTCTCAAGTGTTTTATACTTCCAAACAGCCATATCTCGCGAACGGATTGACCAATCCGCAAAATTTCTGTTGCATCTGAAAGTAGAAACTCGCCCGATTACAACGGTATGCGTACTTTTCCCCTAGACCGTTCTAGTTATGCTTGTCGAGCTTCAGAATTGCGAAAATTTTGAGTTTCTCAAGCGATTCTTACCTCCAAACTGCCATATCTCGCGAACGGATTGACTAAACCGCAAAATTTCTGTTGCATCTGAAAGTAGAAACTCGCCCGATTACAACGTTATGCGTACTTTTCCCCTAAACCGTTCTAGTTATGCTTGTCGAGCATCAGAACTGCGAAAATTTTGAGTTTCTCAAGCGTTTCATACCTCCAAACTGCCATATCTCGCGAACGGATTGACCAATCCGCAAAATTTCTGATGCATCTGAAAGTAGAAACTCGCCCGATTACAACGGTATGCGTACTTTTCCCCTAGGCCGCTCTAGTTATTCGTTTCGAGCATCAGAACTGCGAAAATTTTGTGTTTCTCAAGTGTTTTATACTTCCAAACAGCCATATCTCGCGAACGGATTGACCAATCCGCAAAATTTCTGTTGCATCTGAAAGTAGAAACTCGCCCGATTACAACGGTATGCGTACTTTTCCCCTAGGCCGTTCTGGTTATTCGTTTCGAGCATCAGAACTTTGAAAATTTTGAGTTTCTCAACCGTTTCTTACCTCCAAACTGCCATATCTCGCGAACGGATTGACCAATCCGCAAAATTTCTGTTGCATCTGAAAGTAGAAACTCGCCCGATTACAAAGGTATGCGTACTTTTCCCCTAGGCCGTTCTAGTTAATCCTTTCGAGCATCAGAACTGCGAAAATTTTGAGTTTCTCAAGCGTTTCTTACTTCCGAACTGCCATATCTCGCGAACGGATTGACCAATCCGCAAAATTTCTGATGCATCTGAAAGTAGAAACTCGCCCGATTACAACGGTATGCGTACTTTTCCCCTAGGCCGCTCTAGTTATTCGTTTCGAGCATCAGAACTGCGAAAATTTTGTGTTTCTCAAGTGTTTTATACTTCCAAACAGCCATATCTCGCGAACGGATTGACCAATCCGCAAAATTTCTGTTGCATCTGAAAGTAGAAACTCGCCCGATTACAACGGTATGCGTACTTTTCCCCTAGGCCGTTCTGGTTATTCGTTTCGAGCATCAGAACTTTGAAAATTTTGAGTTTCTCAACCGTTTCTTACCTCCAAACTGCCATATCTCGCGAACGGATTGACCAATCCGCAAAATTTCTGTTGCATCTGAAAGTAGAAACTCGCCCGATTACAACGGTATGCGTACTTTTCCCCTAGGCCGTTCTAGTTATTCGTTTCGAGCATCAGAACTGCGAAAATTTTGAGTTTCTCAAGCGTTTCTTACCTCCAAACTGCCATATCTCGCGAACGGATTGACTAATCCGCAAAATTTCTGTTGCATCTGAAAGTAGAAACTCGCCCGATTACAACGGTGTGCGTACTTTTCCCCTAGGCCGTTCTAGTTATTCGTTCCGAGCATCAGAACTGCGAAAATTTTGAGTTTCTCAAGCGTTTCTTACCTCCAAACTGCCATATCTCGCGAACGGATTGACCAATGCGCAAAATTTCTGTTGCATCTGAAAGTAGAAACTCGCCCGATTACAACGGAATGCGTACTTTTCCCCTAGGCCGCTCTAGTTATTCGTTTCGAGCATCAGAACTGCGAAAATTTTGTGTTTCTCAAGTGTTTTATACTTCCAAACAGCCATATCTCGCGAACGGATTGACCAATCCGCAAAATTTCTGATGCATCTGAAAGTAGAAACTCGCCCGATTACAACGGTATGCGTACTTTTCCCCTAGGACGCTCTAGTTATTCGTTTCGAGCATCAGAACTGTGAAAATTTTGTGTTTCTCAAGTGTTTTATACTTCCAAACAGCCATATCTCGCGAACGGATTGACCAATCCGCAAAATTTCTGATGCATCTGAAAGTAGAAACTCGCCCGATTACAACTGTATGCGTACTTTTCCCCTAGTCCGTTCTAGTTATTCGTTTCGAGCATCAGAACTGCGAAAATTTTGAGTTTCTCAAGCGTTTCTTACCTCCAAACTGCCATATCTCGCGAACGGAATGACCAATCCGCAAAATTTCTGTTGCATCTGAAAGTAGAAACTCGCCCGATTACAAAGGTATGCGTACTTTTCCCCTAGGCCGTTCTAGTTAATCCTTTCGAGCATCAGAACTGCGAAAATTTTGAGTTTCTCAAGCGTTTCTTACTTCCAAACTGCCATATCTCGCGAACGGATTGACCAATCCGCAAAATTTCTGATGCATCTGAAAGTAGAAACTCGCCCGATTACAACGGTATGCGTACTTTTCCCCTAGGCCGCTCTAGTTATTCGTTTCGAGCATCAGAACTGCGAAAATTTTGTGTTTCTCAAGTGTTTTATACTTCCAAACAGCCATATCTCGCGAACGGATTGACCAATCCGCAAAATTTCTGTTGCATCTGAAAGTAGAAACTCGCCCGATTACAACGGTATGCGTACTTTTCCCCTAGACCGTTCTAGTTATGCTTGTCGAGCTTCAGAATTGCGAAAATTTTGAGTTTCTCAAGCGATTCTTACCTCCAAACTGCCATATCTCGCGAACGGATTGACTAAACCGCAAAATTTCTGTTGCATCTGAAAGTAGAAACTCGCCCGATTACAACGTTATGCGTACTTTTCCCCTAAACCGTTCTAGTTATGCTTGTCGAGCATCAGAACTGCGAAAATTTTGAGTTTCTCAAGCGATTCTTACCTCCAAACTGCCATATCTCGCGAACGGATTGACCAATCCGCAAAATTTCTGATGCATCTGAAAGTAGAAACTCGCCCGATTACAACGGTATGCGTACTTTTCCCCTAGTCCGTTCTAGTTATTCGTTTCGAGCATCAGAACTGCGAAAATTTTGAGTTTCTCAAGCGTTTCTTACCTCCAAACTGCCATATCTCGCGAACGGATTGACCAATCCGCAAAATTTCTGTTGCATCTGAAAGTAGAAACTCGCCAGATTACAACGGCATGCGTACTTTTCCCCTAGGCCGTTCTAGTTATTCGTTTCGAGCATCAGAACTGCGAAAATGTTGAGTTTCTCAAGCGTTTCTTACCTACAAACTGCCATATCTCGCGAACGGATCGACCAATCCGCAAAATTTCTGTTGCTTCTGAATGTAGAAACTCGCCCGATTACAACGGTATGAGTACTTTTCCCCTAGACCGTTCTAGTTATGCTTGCCGAGCATCAGAACTGCGAAAATTTTGAGTTTCTCAAGCGATTCTTACCTCCAAATTGCCATATCTCGCGAACGGATTGACCAATCCGCAAAATTTCTGATGCATCTGAAAGTAGAAACTCGCCCGATTACAACGGTATGCGTACTTTTCCCCTAGGCCGCTCTAGTTATTCGTTTCGAGCATCAGAACTGCGAAAATTTTGAGTTTCTCAAGCGTTTCTTACTTCCTAACTGCCATATCTCGCGAACGGATTGACCAATCTGCAAAATTTCTGTTGCATCTGAAAGTAGAAACTCGCCCGATTACAACTGTATGCGTACTTTTCCCCTAGTCCGTTCTAGTTATTCGTTTCGAGCATCAGAACTGCGAAAATTTTGAGTTTCTCAAGCGTTTCTTACCTCCAAACTGCCATATCTCGCGAACGGAATGACCAATCCGCAAAATTTCTGTTGCATCTGAAAGTAGAAACTCGCCCGATTACAAAGGTATGCGTACTTTTCCCCTAGGCCGTTCTAGTTAATCCTTTCGAGCATCAGAACTGCGAAAATTTTGAGTTTCTCAAGCGTTTCTTACTTCCAAACTGCCATATCTCGCGAACGGATTGACCAATCCGCAAAATTTCTGATGCATCTGAAAGTAGAAACTCGCCCGATTACAACGGTATGCGTACTTTTCCCCTAGGCCGCTCTAGTTATTCGTTTCGAGCATCAGAACTGCGAAAATTTTGAGTTTCTCAAGCGTTTCTTACCTCCAAACTGCCATATCTCGCGAACGGATTGACTAAGCCGCAAAATTTCTGTTGCATCTGAAAGTAGAAACTCGCCCCATTACAACGGTATGCGTACTTTTCCCCTAGGCCGTTCTAGTTATTCGTTTCGAGCATCAGAACTGCGAAAATTTTGAGTTTCTCAAGCGTTTCTTACCTCCAAACTGCCATATCTCGCGAACGGATTGACCAATCCGCAAAATTTCTGTTGCATCTGAAAGTAGAAACTCGCCCGATTACAACAGTATGCGTACTTTTCCTCTAGTCCGTTCTAGTTATTCGTTTCGAGCATCAGAACTGCGAAAATTTTGTGTTTCTCAAGTGTTTTATACTTCCAAACAGCCATATCTCGCGAACGGATTGACCAATCCGCAAAATTTCTGTTGCATCTGAAAGTAGAAACTCGGCCGATTACAACGGTATGCGTACTTTTCCCCTAGGCCGTTCTGGTTACTCGTTTCGAGCATCAGAACTGTGATAATTTTGAGTTTCTCAACCGTTTCTTACCTCCAAACTGCCATATCTCGCGAACGGATTGACCAATCCGCAAAATTTCTGTTGCATCTGAAAGTAGAAAGTCGCCCGATTACAACGGTATGCGTACTTTTCCCCTAGACCGTTCTAGTTATGCTTGTCGAGCATCAGAACTGCGAAAATTTTGAGTTTCTCAAGCGTTTCATACCTCCAAACTGCCATATCTCGCGAACGGATTGACTAATCCGCAAAATTTCTGTTGCATCTGAAAGTAGAAACTCGCCCGATTACAACGGTATGCGTACTTTTTCCCTAGGCCGTTCTAGTTATTCGTTTCGAGCATCAGAACTGCGAAAACGTTGAGTTTCTCAAGCGTTTCTTACCTCCAAACTGCCATATCTCGCGAACGGATTGACCAATCCGCAAAATTTCTGTTGCATCTGAAAGTAGAAACTCGCCCGATTACAACGGTATGCGTACTTTTCCCCTAGGCCGTTCTATTTATTCGTTTCGAGCATCAGAACTGCGAAAATGTTGAGTTTCTCAAGCGTTTCTTACCTCAAAACTGCCATATCTCGCGAAAGGATTGACCAATCCGAAAAGTTTCTGTTGCATCTGAAAGTAGAAACTAGCCCCATTACAACGGTATGAGTAGTTTTCCCCTAGACCGTTCTAGTTATGCTTGTCGAGCATCAGAACTGCGAAAATTTTGAGTTTCTCAAGCGTTTCATACCTCCAAACTGCCATATCTCGCGAACGGATTGACCAATCCGCAAAATTTCTGTTGCATCTGAAAGTAGAAACTCGCCCGATTACAACGGTAGGCGTACTTCTCCCCTAGGCCGTTGTAGTTATTCGCTTCGAGCATGAGAACTGCGAAAATTTTGGGTTTCTCAAGCGTTGCTTACATCCAAACTGCCATATCTCGCGAACGGATTGACCAATCCGCAAAATTTCTGTTGCATCTGAAAGTAGAAACTCGCCCGATTACAACGGTATGCGTACTTTTCCCCTAGGCCGTTCTGGTTACTCGTTTCGAGCATCAGAACTCTGATAATTTTGAGTTTCTCAACCGTTTCTTACCTCCAAACTGCCATATCTCGCGAACGGATTGACCAATCCGCAAAATTTCTGTTGCATCTGAAAGTAGAAAGTCGCCCGATTACAACGGTATGCGTACTTTTCCCCTAGACCGTTCTAGTTATGCTTGTCGAGCATCAGAACTGCGAAAATTTTGAGTTTCTCAAGCGTTTCATACCTCCAAACTGCCATATCTCGCGAACGGATTAACTAATCCGCAAAATTTCTGTTGCATCTGAAAGTAGAAACTCGCCCGATTACAACGGTATGCGTACTTTTCCCCTAGGCCGTTCTAGTTATTCGTTTCGAGCATCAGAACTGTGAAAATTTTGAGTTTCTCAAGCGTTTCTTACCTCCAAACTGCCATATCTCGCGAACGGATTGACCAATCCGCAAAATTTCTGTTGCATCTGAAAGTAGAAACTCGCCCGATTACAACGGTATGCGTACTTTTCCCCTAGACCGTTCTAGTTATGCTTGTCGAGCATCAGAACTGCGAAAATTTTGAGTTTCTCAAGCGTATCTTACCTCCAAACTGCCATGTCTCGCGAACGGATTGACCAATCCGCAAAATTTCTGTTGCATCTGAAAGTAGAAACTCGCCCGATTACAACGGTATGCGTACTTTTCCCCTAGGCCGTTCTGGTTATTCGTTTCGAGCATCAGAACTGTGAAAATTTTGAGTTTCTCAACCGTTTCTTACCTCCAAACTGCCATATCTCGCGAACGGATTGACCAATCCGCAAAATTTCTGTTGCATCTGAAAGTAGAAACTCGCCCGATTACAACGGTATGCGTACTTCTCCCCTAGGCCGTTGTAGTTATTCGCTTCGAGCATGAGAACTGCGAAAATTTTGGGTTTCTCAAGCGTTGCTTACCTCCAAACTGCCATATCTCGCGAACGGATTGACCAATCCGCAAAATTTCTGTTGCATCTGAAAGTAGAAACTCGCCCGATTACAACGGTATGCGTACTTTTCCCCTAGGCCGTTCTAGTTATTCGTTTCGAGCATCAGAACTGTGAAAATTTTGAGTTTCTCAAGCGTTTCTTACCTCCAAACTGCCATATCTCGCGAACGGATTGACCAATCCGCAAAATTTCTGTTGCACCTGAAAGTAGAAACTCGCCCGATTACAACGGTATGCGTACTTTTCCCCTAGGCCGTTCTGGTTATTCGTTTCGAGCATCAGAACTGTGAAAATTTTGAGTTTCTCAACCGTTTCTTACCTCCAAACTGCCATATCTCGCGAACGGATTGACCAATCCGCAAAATTTCTGTTGCATCTGAAAGTAGAAACTCGCCCGATTACAACGGTATGCGTACTTTTCCCCTAGGCCGTTCTATTTATTCGTTTCGAGCATCAGAACTGCGAAAATTTTGAGTTTCTCAAGCGTTTCTTACCTCCAAACTGCCATATCTCGCGAACGGATTGACCAATCCGCAAAATTTCTGTTGCATCTGAAAGTAGAAACTCGCCCGATTACAACGGTATGCGTACTTTTCCCCTAGGCCGTTCTATTTATTCGTTTCGAGCATCAGAACTGCGAAAATGTTGAGTTTCTCAAGCGTTTCTTACCTACAAACTGCCATATCTCGCGAACGGATTGACCAATCCGCAAAATTTCTGTTGCATCTGAAAGTAGAAAGTCGCCCGATTACAACGGTATGCGTACTTTTCCCCTAGACCGTTCTAGTTATGCTTGTCGAGCATCAGAACTGCGAAAATTTTGAGTTTCTCAAGCGTTTCATACCTCCAAACTGCCATATCTCGCGAACGGATTGACCAATGCGCAAAATTTCTGTTGCATCTGAACGTAGAAACTCGCCCGATTACAACGGTATGCGTACTTTTCCCCTAGTCCGTTCTAGTTATTCGTTTCGAGCATCAGAACTGCGAAAATTTTGGGTTTCTCAAGCGTTGCTTACCTCCAAACTGCCATATCTCGCGAACGGATTGACCAATCCGCAAAATTTCTGTTGCATCTGAAAGTAGAAACTCGCCCGATTACAACGGTAGGCGTACTTTTCACCTAGGCCGTTCTATTTATTCGTTTCGAGCATCAGAACTGCGAAAATGTTGAGTTTCTCAAGCGTTTCTTACCTACAAACTGCCATATCTGGTGAACGGATTGACCAATCCGCAAAATTTCTGTTGCATCTGAAAGTAGAAAGTCGCCCGATTACAACGGTATGCGTACTTTTCCCCTAGACCGTTCTAGTTATGCTTGTCGAGCATCAGAACTGCGAAAATTTTGAGTTTCTCAAGCGTTTCATACCTCCAAACTGCCATATCTCGCGAACGGATTGACTAATCCGCAAAATTTCTGTTGCATCTGAAAGTAGAAACTCGACCGATTACAACGGTATGCGTTCTTTTCCCCTAGGCCGTTCTAGTTATTCGTTTCGAGCATCAGAACTGCGAAAATTTTGAGTTTCTCAAGCGTTTCTTACCTCCAAACTGCCATATCTCGCGAACGGATTGACCAATCCGCAAAATTTCTGTTGCGTCTGAAAGTAGAAACTCGCCCGATTACAACGGTATGCGTACTTTTCCCCTAGGCCGTTCTGGTTATTCGTTTCGAGCATCAGAACTGCGAAAATGTTGAGTTTCTCAAGCGTTTCTTACCTACAAACTGCCATATCTCGCGAACGGATTGACCAATCCGCAAAATTTCTGTTGCATCTGAAAGTAGAAACTCGCCCGATTACAACGGTATGCGTACTTTTCCCCTAGTCCGTTCTAGTTATTCGTTTCGAGCATCAGAACTGCGAAAATTTTGAGTTTCTCAAGCGTTTCTTACCTACAAACTGCCATATCTCGCGAACGGATTGACCAATCCGCAAAATTTCTGTTGCACCTGAAAGTAGAAACTCGCCCGATTACAACGGTATGCGTACTTTTCCCCTAGGCCGTTCTGGTTATTCGTTTCGAGCATCAGAACTGTGAAAATTTTGAGTTTCTCAACCGTTTCTTACCTCCAAACTGCCATATCTCGCGAACGGATTGACCAATCCGCAAAATTTCTGTTGCATCTGAAAGTAGAAATTCGCCCGATTACAACGGTATGCGTACTTTTCCCCTAGGCCGTTCTAGTTATTCGTTTCGAGCATCAGAACTGTGAAAATTTTGAGTTTCTCAAGCGTTTCTTACCTCCAAACTGCCATATCTCGCGAACGGATTGACCAATCCGCAAAATTTCTGTTGCATCTGAAAGTAGAAACTCGCCCGATTACAACGGTATGCGTACTTTTCCCCTAGACCGTTCTAGTTATGCTTGTCGAGCATCAGAACTGCGAAAATTTTGAGTTTCTCAAGCGTATCTTACCTCCAAACTGCCATGTCTCGCGAACGGATTGACCAATCCGCAAAATTTCTGTTGCATCTGAAAGTAGAAACTCGCCCGATTACAACGGTATGCGTACTTTTCCCCTAGGCCGTTCTGGTTATTCGTTTCGAGCATCAGAACTGTGAAAATTTTGAGTTTCTCAACCGTTTCTTACCTCCAAACTGCCATATCTCGCGAACGGATTGACCAATCCGCAAAATTTCTGTTGCATCTGAAAGTAGAAACTCGCCCGATTACAACGGTATGCGTACTTCTCCCCTAGGCCGTTGTAGTTATTCGCTTCGAGCATGAGAACTGCGAAAATTTTGGGTTTCTCAAGCGTTGCTTACCTCCAAACTGCCATATCTCGCGAACGGATTGACCAATCCGCAAAATTTCTGTTGCATCTGAAAGTAGAAACTCGCCCGATTACAACGGTATGCGTACTTTTCCCCTAGGCCGTTCTGGTTATTCGTTTCGAGCATCAGAACTGTGAAAATTTTGAGTTTCTCAACCGTTTCTTACCTCCAAACTGCCATATCTCGCGAACGGATTGACCAATCCGCAAAATTTCTGTTGCATCTGAAAGTAGAAACTCGCCCGATTACAACGGTATGCGTACTTTTCCCCTAGACCGTTCTAGTTATGCTTGTCGAGCATCAGAACTGCGAAAATTTTGAGTTTCTCAAGCGTTTCTTACCTCCAAACTGCCATATCTCGCGAACGGATTGACCAATCCGCAAAATTTCTGTTGCACCTGAAAGTAGAAACTCGCCCGATTACAACGGTATGCGTACTTTTCCCCTAGGCCGTTCTGGTTATTCGTTTCGAGCATCAGAACTGTGAAAATTTTGAGTTTCTCAACCGTTTCTTACCTCCAAACTGCCATATCTCGCGAACGGATTGACCAATCCGCAAAATTTCTGTTGCATCTGAAAGTAGAAACTCGCCCGATTACAACGGTATGCGTACTTTTCCCCTAGGCCGTTCTATTTATTCGTTTCGAGCATCAGAACTGCGAAAATTTTGAGTTTCTCAAGCGTTTCTTACCTCCAAACTGCCATATCTCGCGAACGGATTGACCAATCCGCAAAATTTCTGTTGCATCTGAAAGTAGAAACTCGCCCGATTACAACGGTATGCGTACTTTTCCCCTAGGCCGTTCTATTTATTCGTTTCGAGCATCAGAACTGCGAAAATGTTGAGTTTCTCAAGCGTTTCTTACCTACAAACTGCCATATCTCGCGAACGGATTGACCAATCCGCAAAATTTCTGTTGCATCTGAAAGTAGAAAGTCGCCCGATTACAACGGTATGCGTACTTTTCCCCTAGACCGTTCTAGTTATGCTTGTCGAGCATCAGAACTGCGAAAATTTTGAGTTTCTCAAGCGTTTCATACCTCCAAACTGCCATATCTCGCGAACGGATTGACCAATGCGCAAAATTTCTGTTGCATCTGAACGTAGAAACTCGCCCGATTACAACGGTATGCGTACTTTTCCCCTAGTCCGTTCTAGTTATTCGTTTCGAGCATCAGAACTGCGAAAATTTTGGGTTTCTCAAGCGTTGCTTACCTCCAAACTGCCATATCTCGCGAACGGATTGACCAATCCGCAAAATTTCTGTTGCATCTGAAAGTAGAAACTCGCCCGATTACAACGGTAGGCGTACTTTTCACCTAGGCCGTTCTATTTATTCGTTTCGAGCATCAGAACTGCGAAAATGTTGAGTTTCTCAAGCGTTTCTTACCTACAAACTGCCATATCTGGTGAACGGATTGACCAATCCGCAAAATTTCTGTTGCATCTGAAAGTAGAAAGTCGCCCGATTACAACGGTATGCGTACTTTTCCCCTAGACCGTTCTAGTTATGCTTGTCGAGCATCAGAACTGCGAAAATTTTGAGTTTCTCAAGCGTTTCATACCTCCAAACTGCCATATCTCGCGAACGGATTGACTAATCCGCAAAATTTCTGTTGCATCTGAAAGTAGAAACTCGCCCGATTACAACGGTATGCGTTCTTTTCCCCTAGGCCGTTCTAGTTATTCGTTTCGAGCATCAGAACTGCGAAAATTTTGAGTTTCTCAAGCGTTTCTTACCTCCAAACTGCCATATCTCGCGAACGGATTGACCAATCCGCAAAATTTCTGTTGCATCTGAAAGTAGAAACTCGCCCGATTACAACGGTATGCGTACTTCTCCCCTAGGCCGTTCTGGTTATTCGTTTCGAGCATCAGAACTGCGAAAATGTTGAGTTTCTCAAGCGTTTCTTACCTACAAACTGCCATATCTCGCGAACGGATTGACCAATCCGCAAAATTTCTGTTGCATCTGAAAGTAGAAACTCGCCCGATTACAACGGTATGCGTACTTTTCCCCTAGTCCGTTCTAGTTATTCGTTTCGAGCATCAGAACTGCGAAAATTTTGAGTTTCTCAAGCGTTTCTTACCTCCAAACTGCCATATCTTGCGAACGGATTGACCAATCCGCAAAATTTCTGTTGCATCTGAAAGTAGAAACTCGCCCGATTACAACGGTATGCGTACTTTTCCCCTAGGCCGTTCTGGTTATTCGTTTCGAGCATCAGAACTGTGAAAATTTTGAGTTTCTCAAACGTTTCTTACCTCCAAACTGCCATATCTCGCGAACTGATTGACCAATCCGCAAAATTTCTGTTGCATCTGAAAGTAGAAAGTCGCCCGATTACAACGTTATGCGTACTTTTCCCCTAGTCCGTTCTAGTTATTCGTTTCGAGCATCAGAACTGCGAAAATTTTGAGTTTCTCAAGCGTTTCTTACCTACAAACTGCCATATCTCGCGAACGGATTGACCAATCCGCAAAATTTCTGTTGCATCTGAAAGTAGAAACTCGCCCGATTACAACGGTAGGCGTACTTTTCACCTAGGCCGTTCTATTTATTCGTTTCGAGCATCAGAACTGCGAAAATGTTGAGTTTCTCAAGCGTTTCTTACCTACAAACTGCCATATCTGGTGAACGGATTGACCAATCCGCAAAATTTCTGTTGCATCTGAAAGTAGAAAGTCGCCCGATTACAACGGTATGCGTACTTTTCCCCTAGACCGTTCTAGTTATGCTTGTCGAGCATCAGAACTGCGAAAATTTTGAGTTTCTCAAGCGTTTCATACCTCCAAACTGCCATATCTCGCGAACGGATTGACTAATCCGCAAAATTTCTGTTGCATCTGAAAGTAGAAACTCGCCCGATTACAACGGTATGCGTTCTTTTCCCCTAGACCGTTCTAGTTATTCGTTTCGAGCATCAGAACTGCGAAAATTTTGAGTTTCTCAAGCGTTTCTTACCTCCAAACTGCCATATCTCGCGAACGGATTGACCAATCCGCAAAATTTCTGTTGCATCTGAAAGTAGAAACTCGCCCGATTACAACGGTATGCGTACTTCTCCCCTAGGCCGTTCTGGTTATTCGTTTCGAGCATCAGAACTGCGAAAATGTTGAGTTTCTCAAGCGTTTCTTACCTACAAACTGCCATATCTCGCGAACGGATTGACCAATCCGCAAAATTTCTGTTGCATCTGAAAGTAGAAACTCGCCCGATTACAACGGTATGCGTACTTTTCCCCTAGTCCGTTCTAGTTATTCGTTTCGAGCATCAGAACTGCGAAAATTTTGAGTTTCTCAAGCGTTTCTTACCTCCAAACTGCCATATCTTGCGAACGGATTGACCAATCCGCAAAATTTCTGTTGCATCTGAAAGTAGAAACTCGCCCGATTACAACGGTATGCGTACTTTTCCCCTAGGCCGTTCTGGTTATTCGTTTCGAGCATCAGAACTGTGAAAATTTTGAGTTTCTCAAACGTTTCTTACCTCCAAACTGCCATATCTCGCGAACTGATTGACCAATCCGCAAAATTTCTGTTGCATCTGAAAGTAGAAAGTCGCCCGATTACAACGTTATGCGTACTTTTCCCCTAGTCCGTTCTAGTTATTCGTTTCGAGCATCAGAACTGCGAAAATTTTGAGTTTCTCAAGCGTTTCTTACCTACAAACTGCCATATCTCGCGAACGGATTGACCAATCCGCAAAATTTCTGTTGCACCTGAAAGTAGAAACTCGCCCGATTACAACGGTATGCGTACTTTTCCCCTAGGCCGTTCTGGTTATTCGTTTCGAGCATCAGAACTGTGAAAATTTTGAGTTTCTCAACCGTTTCTTACCTCCAAACTGCCATATCTCGCGAACGGATTGACCAATCCGCAAAATTTCTGTTGCATCTGAAAGTAGAAACTCGCCCGATTACAACGGTATGCGTACTTCTCCCCTAGGTCGTTGTAGTTATTCGCTTCGAGCATGAGAACTGCGAAAATTTTGGGTTTCTGAAGCGTTGCTCACCTCCAAACTGCCATATCTCGCGAACGGATTGACCAATCCGCAAAATTTCTGTTGCATCTGAAAGTAGAAACTCGCCCGATTACAACGGTATGCGTACTTTTCCCCTAGTCCGTTCTAGTTATTCGTTTCGAGCATCAGAACTGCGAAAATTTTGAGTTTCTCAAGCGTTTCTTACCTCCAAACTGCCATATCTTGCGAACGGATTGACCAATCCGCAAAATTTCTGTTGCATCTGAAAGTAGAAACTCGCCCGATTACAACGGTATGCGTACTTTTCCCCTAGGCCGTTCTGGTTATTCGTTTCGAGCATCAGAACTGTGAAAATTTTGAGTTTCTCAAACGTTTCTTACCTCCAAACTGCCATATCTCGCGAACTGATTGACCAATCCGCAAAATTTCTGTTGCATCTGAAAGTAGAAAGTCGCCCGATTACAACGTTATGCGTACTTTTCCCCTAGTCCGTTCTAGTTATTCGTTTCGAGCATCAGAACTGCGAAAATTTTGAGTTTCTCAAGCGTTTCTTACCTACAAACTGCCATATCTCGCGAACGGATTGACCAATCCGCAAAATTTCTGTTGCACCTGAAAGTAGAAACTCGCCCGATTACAACGGTATGCGTACTTTTCCCCTAGGCCGTTCTGGTTATTCGTTTCGAGCATCAGAACTGTGAAAATTTTGAGTTTCTCAACCGTTTCTTACCTCCAAACTGCCATATCTCGCGAACGGATTGACCAATCCGCAAAATTTCTGTTGCATCTGAAAGTACAAACTCGCCCGATTACAACGGTATGCGTACTTCTCCCCTAGGTCGTTGTAGTTATTCGCTTCGAGCATGAGAACTGCGAAAATTTTGGGTTTCTGAAGCGTTGCTTACCTCCAAACTGCCATATCTCGCGAACGGATTGACCAATCCGCAAAATTTCTGTTGCATCTGAAAGTAGAAACTCGCCCGATTACAACGGTATGCGTACTTTTCCCCTAGTCCGTTCTAGTTATTCGTTTCGAGCATCAGAACTGCGAAAATTTTGAGTTTCTCAAGCGTTTCTTACCTACAAACTGCCATATCTCGCGAACGGATTGACCAATCCGCAAAATTTCTGTTGCACCTGAAAGTAGAAACTCGCCCGATTACAACGGTATGCGTACTTTTCCCCTAGGCCGTTCTATTTATTCGTTTCGAGCATCAGAACTGCGAAAATTTTGAGTTTCTCAAGCGTTTCTTACCTCCAAACTGCCATATCTCGCGAACGGATTGACCAATCCGCAAAATTTCTGTTGCATCTGAAAGTAGAAACTCGCCCGATTACAACGGTATGCGTACTTTTCCCCTAGGCCGTTCTATTTATTCGTTTCGAGCATCAGAACTGCGAAAATGTTGAGTTTCTCAAGCGTTTCTTACCTACAAACTGCCATATCTCGCGAACGGATTGACCAATCCGCAAAATTTCTGTTGCATCTGAAAGTAGAAAGTCGCCCGATTACAACGGTATGCGTACTTTTCCCCTAGACCGTTCTAGTTATGCTTGTCGAGCATCAGAACTGCGAAAATTTTGAGTTTCTCAAGCGTTTCATACCTCCAAACTGCCATATCTCGCGAACGGATTGACCAATGCGCAAAATTTCTGTTGCATCTGAACGTAGAGACTCGCCCGATTACAACGGTATGCGTACTTTTCCCCTAGTCCGTTCTAGTTATTCGTTTCGAGCATCAGAACTGCGAAAATTTTGAGTTTCTCAAGCGTTTCTTACCTCCAAACTGCCATATCTCGCGAACGGATTGACCAATCCGCAAAATTTCTGTTGCATCTGAAAGTAGAAACTCGCCCGATTACAACGGTATGCGTACTTTTCCCCTAGTCCGTTCTAGTTATTCGTTTCGTGCATCAGAACTGCGAAAATTTTGAGTTTCTCAAGCGTTTCTTACCTCCAAACTGCCATATCTTGCGAACGGATTGACCAATCCGCAAAATTTCTGTTGCATCTGAAAGTAGAAACTCGCCCGGTTACAACGGTATGCGTACTTTTCCCCTAGGCCGTTCTGGTTATTCGTTTCGAGCATCAGAACTGTGAAAATTTTGAGTTTCTCAAACGTTTCTTACCTCCAAACTGCCATATCTCGCGAACTGATTGACCAATCCGCAAAATTTCTGTTGCATCTGAAAGTAGAAAGTCGCCCGATTACAACGTTATGCGTACTTTTCCCCTAGTCCGTTCTAGTTATTCGTTTCGAGCATCAGAACTGCGAAAATTTTGAGTTTCTCAAGCGTTTCTTACCTACAAACTGCCATATCTCGCGAACGGATTGACCAATCCGCAAAATTTCTGTTGCACCTGAAAGTAGAAACTCGCCCGATTACAACGGTATGCGTACTTTTCCCCTAGGCCGTTCTGGTTATTCGTTTCGAGCATCAGAACTGTGAAAATTTTGAGTTTCTCAACCGTTTCTTACCTCCAAACTGCCATATCTCGCGAACGGATTGACCAATCCGCAAAATTTCTGTTGCATCTGAAAGTAGAAACTCGCCCGATTACAACGGTATGCGTACTTCTGCCCTAGGTCGTTGTAGTTATTCGCTTCGAGCATGAGAACTGCGAAAATTTTGGGTTTCTGAAGGGTTGCTTACCTCCAAACTGCCATATCTCGCGAACGGATTGACCAATCCGCAAAATTTCTGTTGCATCTGAAAGTAGAAACTCGCCCGATTACAACGGTATGCGTACTTTTCCCCTAGTCCGTTCTAGTTATTCGTTTCGAGCATCAGAACTGCGAAAATTTTGAGTTTCTCAAGCGTTTCTTACCTACAAACTGCCATATCTCGCGAACGGATTGACCAATCCGCAAAATTTCTGTTGCACCTGAAAGTAGAAACTCGCCCGATTACAACGGTATGCGTACTTTTCCCCTAGGCCGTTCTATTTATTCGTTTCGAGCATCAGAACTGCGAAAATTTTGAGTTTCTCAAGCGTTTCTTACCTCCAAACTGCCATATCTCGCGAACGGCTTGACCAATCCGCAAAATTTCTGTTGCATCTGAAAGTAGAAACTCGCCCGATTACAACGGTATGCGTACTTTTCCCCTAGGCCGTTCTATTTATTCGTTTCGAGCATCAGAACTGCGAAAATGTTGAGTTTCTCAAGCGTTTCTTACCTACAAACTGCCATATCTCGCGAACGGATTGACCAATCCGCAAAATTTCTGTTGCATCTGAAAGTAGAAAGTCGCCCGATTACAACGGTATGCGTACTTTTCCCCTAGACCGTTCTAGTTATGCTTGTCGAGCATCAGAACTGCGAAAATTTTGAGTTTCTCAAGCGTTTCATACCTCCAAACTGCCATATCTCGCGAACGGATTGACCAATGCGCAAAATTTCTGTTGCATCTGAACGTAGAAACTCGCCCGATTACAACGGTATGCGTACTTTTCCCCTAGTCCGTTCTAGTTATTCGTTTCGAGCATCAGAACTGCGAAAATTTTGAGTTTCTCAAGCGTTTCATACCTCCAAACTGCCATATCTCGCGAACGGATTGACCAATGCGCAAAATTTCTGTTGCATCTGAACGTAGAAACTCGCCCGATTACAACGGTATGCGTACTTTTCCCCTAGTCCGTTCTAGTTATTCGTTTCGAGCATCAGAACTGCGAAAATTTTGAGTTTCTCAAGCGTTTCTTACCTCCAAACTGCCATATCTCGCGAACGGATTGACCAATCCGCAAAATTTCTGTTGCATCTGAAAGTAGAAACTCGCCCGATTACAACGGTATGCGTACTTTTCCCCTAGTCCGTTCTAGTTATTCGTTTCGAGCATCAGAACTGCGAAAATTTTGAGTTTCTCAAGCGTTTCTTACCTCCAAACTGCCATATCTTGCGAACGGATTGACCAATCCGCAAAATTTCTGTTGCATCTGAAAGTAGAAACTCGCCCGGTTACAACGGTATGCGTACTTTTCCCCTAGGCCGTTCTGGTTATTCGTTTCGAGCATCAGAACTGTGAAAATTTTGAGTTTCTCAAACGTTTCTTACCTCCAAACTGTCATATCTCGCGAACTGATTGACCAATCCGCAAAATTTCTGTTGCATCTGAAAGTAGAAAGTCGCCCGATTACAACGTTATGCGTACTTTTCCCCTAGTCCGTTCTAGTTATTCGTTTCGAGCATCAGAACTGCGAAAATTTTGAGTTTCTCAAGCGTTTCTTACCTACAAACTGCCATATCTCGCGAACGGATTGACCAATCCGCAAAATTTCTGTTGCACCTGAAAGTAGAAACTCGCCCGATTACAACGGTATGCGTACTTTTCCCCTAGGCCGTTCTGGTTATTCGTTTCGAGCATCAGAACTGTGAAAATTTTGAGTTTCTCAACCGTTTCTTACCTCCAAACTGCCATATCTCGCGAACGGATTGACCAATCCGCAAAATTTCTGTTGCATCTGAAAGTAGAAACTCGCCCGATTACAAAGGTATGCGTACTTCTCCCCTAGGTCGTTGTAGTTATTCGCTTCGAGCATGAGAACTGCGAAAATTTTGGGTTTCTGAAGCATTGCTTACCTCCAAACTGCCATATCTCGCGAACGGATTGACCAATCCGCAAAATTTCTGTTGCATCTGAAAGTAGAAACTCGCCCGATTACAACGGTATGCGTACTTTTCCCCTAGGCCGTTCTATTTATTCGTTTCGAGCATCAGAACTGCGAAAATGTTGAGTTTCTCAAGCGTTTCTTACCTACAAACTGCCATATCTCGCGAACGGATTGACCAATCCGCAAAATTTCTGTTGCATCTGAAAGTAGAAAGTCGCCCGATTACAACGGTATGCGTACTTTTCCCCTAGACCGTTCTAGTTATGCTTGTCGAGCATCAGAACTGCGAAAATTTTGAGTTTCTCAAGCGTTTCATACCTCCAAACTGCCATATCTCGCGAACGGATTGACCAATGCGCAAAATTTCTGTTGCATCTGAACGTAGAAACTCGCCCGATTACAACGGTATGCGTACTTTTCCCCTAGTCCGTTCTAGTTATTCGTTTCGAGCATCAGAACTGCGAAAATTTTGAGTTTCTCAAGCGTTTCTTACCTCCAAACTGCCATATCTCGCGAACGGATTGACCAATCCGCAAAATTTCTGTTGCATCTGAAAGTAGAAACTCGCCCGATTACAACGGTATGCGTACTTTTCCCCTAGTCCGTTCTAGTTATTCGTTTCGAGCATCAGAACTGCGAAAATTTTGAGTTTCTCAAGCGTTTCTTACCTCCAAACTGCCATATCTTGCGAACGGATTGACCAATCCGCAAAATTTCTGTTGCATCTGAAAGTAGAAACTCGCCCGATTACAACGGTATGCGTACTTTTCCCCTAGGCCGTTCTGGTTATTCGTTTCGAGCATCAGAACAGTGAAAATTTTGAGTTTCTCAAACGTTTCTTACCTCCAAACTGCCATATCTCGCGAACTGATTGACCAATCCGCAAAATTTCTGTTGCACCTGAAAGTAGAAACTCGCCCGATTACAACGGTATGCGTACTTTTCCCCTAGGCCGTTCTATTTATTCGTTTCGAGCATCAGAACTGCGAAAATTTTGAGTTTCTCAAGCGTTTCTTACCTCCAAACTGCCATATCTCGCGAACGGATTGACCAATCCGCAAAATTTCTGTTGCATCTGAAAGTAGAAACTCGCCCGATTACAACGGTATGCGTACTTTTCCCCTAGGCCGTTCTATTTATTCGTTTCGAGCATCAGAACTGCGAAAATGTTGAGTTTCTCAAGCGTTTCTTACCTACAAACTGCCATATCTCGCGAACGGATTGACCAATCCGCAAAATTTCTGTTGCATCTGAAAGTAGAAAGTCGCCCGATTACAACGGTATGCGTACTTTTCCCCTAGACCGTTCTAGTTATGCTTGTCGAGCATCAGAACTGCGAAAATTTTGAGTTTCTCAAGCGTTTCATACCTCCAAACTGCCATATCTCGCGAACGGATTGACCAATGCGCAAAATTTCTGTTGCATCTGAACGTAGAAACTCGCCCGATTACAACGGTATGCGTACTTTTCCCCTAGTCCGTTCTAGTTATTCGTTTCGAGCATCAGAACTGCGAAAATTTTGAGTTTCTCAAGCGTTTCTTACCTCCAAACTGCCATATCTCGCGAACGGATTGACCAATCCGCAAAATTTCTGTTGCATCTGAAAGTAGAAACTCGCCCGATTACAACGGTATGCGTACTTTTCCCCTAGTCCGTTCTATTTATTCGTTTCGAGCATCAGAACTGCGAAAATTTTGAGTTTCTCAAGCGTTTCTTACCTCCAAACTGCCATATCTCGCGAACGGATTGACCAATCCGCAAAATTTCTGTTGCATCTGAAAGTAGAAACTCGCCCGATTACAACGCTATGCGTACTTTTCCCCTAGGCCGTTCTGGTTACTCGTTTCGAGCATCAGAACTGCGAAAATGTTGAGTTTCTCAAGCGTTTCTTACCTACAAACTGCCATATCTCGCGAACGGATTGACCAATCCGCAAAATTTCTGTTGCATCTGAAAGTAGAAAGTCGCCCGATTACAACGGTATGCGTACTTTTCCCCTAGGCCGTTCTATTTATTCGTTTCGAGCATCAGAACTGCGAAAATTTTGAGTTTCTCAAGCGTTTCTTACCTCCAAACTGCCATATCTCGCGAACGGATTGACCAATCCGCAAAATTTCTGTTGCATCTGAAAGTAGAAACTCGCCCGATTACAACGGTATGCGTACTTTTCCCCTAGACCGTTCTAGTTATGCTTGTCGAGCATCAGAACTGCGAAAATTTTGAGTTTCTCAAGCGTTTCTTACCTCCAAACTGCCATATCTCGCGAACGGATTGACTAATCCACAAAATTTCTGTTGCATCTAAAAGTAGAAACTCACCC
The DNA here is from genome assembly GCF_051014685.1 of Ptiloglossa arizonensis. Lineage (NCBI taxonomy): Eukaryota > Metazoa > Arthropoda > Insecta > Hymenoptera > Colletidae > Ptiloglossa > Ptiloglossa arizonensis. The sequence continues at coordinate 62,104 of NW_027479087.1, forward strand.
GATTACAATGGTATGCGTACTTTTCCCCTAGGCCGTTCTAGTTATTGGTTTCGAGCATCAGAACTGCGAAAATTTTGAGTTTCTCAAGCGTTTCTTACCTCCAAACTGCCATATCTCGCGAACGTATTGACCAATCCGCAAAATTTCTGTTGCATCTGAAAGTAGCAAGTCGCCCGATTACAACGGTATGCGTACTTTTCCCCTAGGCCGTTCTAGTTATTCATTTCGAGCATCAGAACTGCGAAAATTTTGAGTTTCTCAAGCGTTTCTTACCTCCAAACTGTCATATCTCGCGAACGGATTGACTAATCCGCAAAATTTCTGTTGCATCTGAAAGTAGAAACTCGCCCGATTACAACGGTATGCGTACTTTTCCCCTAGGCCGTTCTAGTTATTCGTTTCGAGCATCAGAACTGCGAAAATTTTGAGTTTCTCAAGCGTTTCTGACCTCCAAACTGCCATATCTCGCGAACGGATTGACCAATCCGCAAAATTTCTGTTGCATCTGAACGTAGAAACTCGCCCGATTACAACGGTATGCGTACTTTTCCCCTAGTCCGTTATAGTTATTCGTTTCGAGCATCAGAACTGCGAAAATTTTGAGTTTCTCAAGCGTTTCTTACCTACAAACTGCCATATCTCGCGAACGGATTGACCAATCCGCAAAATTTCTATTGCATCTGAAAGTAGAAACTCGCCCGATTACAACGGTATACGTACTTTTCCCCTAGACCGTTCTAGTTATGCTTGTCGAGCATCAGAACTGCGAAAATTTTGAGTATCTCAAGCGTTTCTTACCTCCAAACTGCCATATTTCGCGAACGGATTGACCAATCCGCAAAATTTCTGTTGCATCTGAAAGTAGAAACTCGCCCGATTACAACGGTATGCGTACTTTTCCCCTAGGCCGTTCTGGTTACTCGTTTCGAGCATCAGAACTGTGATAATTTTGAATTTCTCAACCGTTTCTTACCTCCAAACTGCCATATCTCGCGAACGGATTGACCAATCCGCAAAATTTCTGTTGCATCTGAAAGTAGAAAGTCGCCCGATTACAACGGTATGCGTACTTTTCCCCTAGGCCGTTCTATTTATTCGTTTCGAGCATCAGAACTGCGAAAATTTTGAGTTTCTCAAGCGTTTCTTACCTCCAAACTGCCATATCTCGCGAACGGATTGACCAATCCGCAAAATTTCTGTTGCATCTGAAAGTAGAAACTCGCCCGATTACAACGGTATGCGTACTTTTCCCCTAGGCCGTTGTAGTTATTCGCTTCGAGCATGAGAACTGCGAAAATTTTGGGTTTCTCAAGCGTTGCTTACCTCCAAACTGCCATATCTCGCGAACGGATTGACCAATCCGCAAAATTTCTGTTGCATCCGAAAGTAGAAACTCGCCCGATTACAACGGTATGCGTACTTTTCCCCTAGGCCGTTCTGGTTACTCGTTTCGAGCATCAGAACTGTGATAATTTTGAGTTTCTTAAGCGTTTCTTACCTCCAAACTGCCATATCTCGCGAACGGATTGACCAATCCGCAAAATTTCTGTTGCATCTGAAAGTAGAAACTCGTCCGATTACAACGGTATGCGTACTTTTCCCCTAGGCCGTTCTAGTTATTCGTTTCGAGCATCAGAACTGCGAAAATGTTGATATTCTCAAGCGTTTCTTACCTACAAACTGCCATATCTCCCGAACGGATTGACCAATCCGCAAAATTTCTGTTGCATCTGAAAGTAGAAACTCGCCCGATTACAACGGTATGCGTACTTTTCCCCTAGACCGTTCTAGTTATGCTTGTCGAGCATCAGAACTGCGAAAATTTTGAGTTTCTCAAGCGTTTCTTACCTCCAAACTGCCATATCTCGCGAACGGATTGACTAATCCACAAAATTTCTGTTGCATCTAAAAGTAGAAACTCACCCGATTACAATGGTATGCGTACTTTTCCCCTAGGCCGTTCTAGTTATTGGTTTCGAGCATCAGAACTGCGAAAATTTTGAGTTTCTCAAGCGTTTCTTACCTCCAAACTGCCATATCTCGCGAACGGATTGACCAATCCGCAAAATTTCTGTTGCATCTGAAAGTAGAAAGTCGCCCGATTACAACGGTATGCGTACTTTTCCCCTAGGCCGTTCTAGTTATTCATTTCGAGCATTAGAACTGCGAAAATTTTGAGTTTCTCAAGCGTTTCTTACCTCCAACCTGCCATATCTCGCGAACGGATTGACTAATCCGCAAAATTTCTGTTGCATCTAAAAGTAGAAACTCGCCCGATTACAACGGTATGCGTACTTTTCCCCTAGGCCGTTCTGGTTATTCGTTTCGAGCATCAGAACTGTGAAAATTTTGAGTTTCTCAACCGTTTCTTACCTCCAAACTGCCATATCTCGCGAACGGATTGACCCATCCGCAAAATTTCTGTTGCATCTGAAAGTAGAAAGTCGCCCGATTACAACGGTATGCGTACTTTTCCCCTAGGCCGTTCTAGTTATTCATTTCGAGCATCAGAACTGCGAAAATTTTGAGTTTCTCAAGCGTTTCTTACCTCCAAACTGCCATATCTCGCGAACGGATTGACTAATCCGCAAAATTTCTGTTGCATCTGAAAGTAGAAACTCGCCCGATTACAACGGTATGCGTACTTTTCCCCTAGGCCGTTCTAGTTATTCGTTTCGAGCATCAGAACTGCGAAAATGTTGATATTCTCAAGCGTTTCTTACCTACAAACTGCCATATCTCCCGAACGGATTGACCAATCCGCAAAATTTCTGTTGCATCTGAAAGTAGAAACTCGCCCGATTACAACGGTATGCGTACTTTTCCCCTAGACCGTTCTAGTTATGCTTGTCGAGCATCAGAACTGCGAAAATTTTGAGTTTCTCAAGCGTTTCTTACCTCCAAACTGCCATATCTCGCGAACGGATTGACTAATCCACAAAATTTCTGTTGCATCTAAAAGTAGAAACTCACCCGATTACAATGGTATGCGTACTTTTCCCCTAGGCCGTTCTAGTTATTGGTTTCGAGCATCAGAACTGCGAAAATTTTGAGTTTCTCAAGCGTTTCTTACCTCCAAACTGCCATATCTCGCGAACGGATTGACCAATCCGCAAAATTTCTGTTGCATCTGAAAGTAGAAAGTCGCCCGATTACAACGGTATGCGTACTTTTCCCCTAGGCCGTTCTAGTTATTCATTTCGAGCATTAGAACTGCGAAAATTTTGAGTTTCTCAAGCGTTTCTTACCTCCAACCTGCCATATCTCGCGAACGGATTGACTAATCCGCAAAATTTCTGTTGCATCTAAAAGTAGAAACTCGCCCGATTACAACGGTATGCGTACTTTTCCCCTAGGCCGTTCTGGTTATTCGTTTCGAGCATCAGAACTGTGAAAATTTTGAGTTTCTCAACCGTTTCTTACCTCCAAACTGCCATATCTCGCGAACGGATTGACCCATCCGCAAAATTTCTGTTGCATCTGAAAGTAGAAAGTCGCCCGATTACAACGGTATGCGTACTTTTCCCCTAGGCCGTTCTAGTTATTCATTTCGAGCATCAGAACTGCGAAAATTTTGAGTTTCTCAAGCGTTTCTTACCTCCAAACTGCCATATCTCGCGAACGGATTGACTAATCCGCAAAATTTCTGTTGCATCTGAAAGTAGAAACTCGCCCGATTACAACGGTATGCGTACTTTTCCCCTAGGCCGTTCTAGTTATTCGTTTCGAGCATCAGAACTGCGAAAATTTTAAGTTTCTCAAGCGTTTCTGACCTCCAAACTGCCATATCTCGCGAACGGATTGACCAATCCGCAAAATTTCTGTTGCATCTGAACGTAGAAACTCGCCCGATTACAACGGTATGCGTACTTTTCCCCTAGTCCGTTATAGTTATTCGTTTCGAGCATCAGAACTGCGAAAATTTTGAGTTTCTCAAGCGTTTCTTACCTACAAACTGCCATATCTCGCGAACGGATTGACCAATCCGCAAAATTTCTATTGCATCTGAAAGTAGAAACTCGCCCGATTACAACGGTATACGTACTTTTCCCCTAGACCGTTCTAGTTATGCTTGTCGAGCATCAGAACTGCGAAAATTTTGAGTTTCTCAAGCGTTTCTTACCTCCAAACTGCCATATTTCGCGAACGGATTGACCAATCCGCAAAATTTCTGTTGCATCTGAAAGTAGAAACTCGCCCGATTACAACGGTATGCGTACTTTTCCCCTAGACCGTTCTAGTTATGCTTGTCGAGCATCAGAACTGCGAAAATTTTGAGTTTCTCAAGCGTTTCTTACCTCCAAACTGCCATATCTCGCGAACGGATTGACTAATCCACAAAATTTCTGTTGCATCTAAAAGTAGAAACTCACCCGATTACAATGGTATGCGTACTTTTCCCCTAGGCCGTTCTAGTTATTGGTTTCGAGCATCAGAACTGCGAAAATTTTGAGTTTCTCAAGCGTTTCTTACCTCCAAACTGCCATATCTCGCGAACGGATTGACCAATCCGCAAAATTTCTGTTGCATCTGAAAGTAGAAAGTCGCCCGATTACAACGGTATGCGTACTTTTCCCCTAGGCCGTTCTAGTTATTCATTTCGAGCATTAGAACTGCGAAAATTTTGAGTTTCTCAAGCGTTTCTTACCTCCAACCTGCCATATCTCGCGAACGGATTGACTAATCCGCAAAATTTCTGTTGCATCTAAAAGTAGAAACTCGCCCGATTACAACGGTATGCGTACTTTTCCCCTAGGCCGTTCTGGTTATTCGTTTCGAGCATCAGAACTGTGAAAATTTTGAGTTTCTCAACCGTTTCTTACCTCCAAACTGCCATATCTCGCGAACGGATTGACCCATCCGCAAAATTTCTGTTGCATCTGAAAGTAGAAAGTCGCCCGATTACAACGGTATGCGTACTTTTCCCCTAGGCCGTTCTAGTTATTCATTTCGAGCATCAGAACTGCGAAAATTTTGAGTTTCTCAAGCGTTTCTTACCTCCAAACTGCCATATCTCGCGAACGGATTGACTAATCCGCAAAATTTCTGTTGCATCTGAAAGTAGAAACTCGCCCGATTACAACGGTATGCGTACTTTTCCCCTAGGCCGTTCTAGTTATTCGTTTCGAGCATCAGAACTGCGAAAATTTTAAGTTTCTCAAGCGTTTCTGACCTCCAAACTGCCATATCTCGCGAACGGATTGACCAATCCGCAAAATTTCTGTTGCATCTGAACGTAGAAACTCGCCCGATTACAACGGTATGCGTACTTTTCCCCTAGTCCGTTATAGTTATTCGTTTCGAGCATCAGAACTGCGAAAATTTTGAGTTTCTCAAGCGTTTCTTACCTACAAACTGCCATATCTCGCGAACGGATTGACCAATCCGCAAAATTTCTATTGCATCTGAAAGTAGAAACTCGCCCGATTACAACGGTATACGTACTTTTCCCCTAGACCGTTCTAGTTATGCTTGTCGAGCATCAGAACTGCGAAAATTTTGAGTTTCTCAAGCGTTTCTTACCTCCAAACTGCCATATTTCGCGAACGGATTGACCAATCCGCAAAATTTCTGTTGCATCTGAAAGTAGAAACTCGCCCGATTACAACGGTATGCGTACTTTTCCCCTAGGCCGCTCTGGTTACTCGTTTCGAGCATCAGAACTGTGATAATTTTGAATTTCTCAACCGTTTCTTACCTCCAAACTGCCATATCTCGCGAACGGATTGACCAATCCGCAAAATTTCTGTTGCATCTGAAAGTAGAAAGTCGCCCGATTACAACGGTATGCGTACTTTTCCCCTAGACCGTTCTAGTTATGCTTGTCGAGCATCAGAACTGCGAAAATTTTGAGTTTCTCAAGCGTTTCATACCTCCAAACTGCCATATCTCGCGAACGGATTGACTAATCCGCAAAATTTCTGTTGCATCTGAAAGTAGAAACTCGCCCGATTACAACGGTATGCGTACTTTTCCCCTAGGCCGTTCTAGTTATTCGTTTCGAGCAGCAGAACTGCGAAAATTTTGAGTTTCTCAAGCGTTTCTTACCTCCAAACTGCCATATCTCGCGAACGGATTGACAAATCCGCAAAATTTCTGTTGCATCTGAAAGTAGAAACTCGCCCGATTACAATGGTATGCGTACTTTTCCCCTAGGCCGTTCTAGTTATTCGTTTCGAGCATCAGAACTGCGAAAATTTTGAGTTTCTCAAGCGTTTCTTACCTACAAACTGCCATATCTCGCGAACGGATTGACCAATCCCCAAAATTTCTGTTGCATCTGAACGTAGAAACTCGCCCGATTACAACGGTATGCGTACTTTTCCCCTAGGCCGTTCTGGTTATTCGTTTCGAGCATCAGAACTGTGAAAATTTTGAGTTTCTCAACCGTTTCTTACCTCCAAACTGCCATATCTCGCGGACGGATTGACCAATCCGCAAAATTTCTGTTGCATCTGAAAGTAGAAACTCGCCCGATTACAACGGTATGCGTACTTTTCCCCTAGGCCGTTCTATTTATTCGTTTCGAGCATCAGAACTGCGAAAATGTTGAGTTTCTCAAGCGTTTCTTATCTACAAACTGCCATATCTCGCGAACGGATTGACCAATCCGCAAAATTTCTGTTGCATCTGAAAGTAGAAAGTCGCCCGATTACAACGGTATGCGTACTTTTCCCCTAGGCCGTTCTATTTATTCGTTTCGAGCATCAGAACTGCGAAAATTTTGAGTTTCTCAAGCGTTTCTTACCTCCAAACTGCCATATCTCGCGAACGGATTGACCAATCCGCAAAATTTCTGTTGCATCCGAAAGTAGAAACTCGCCCGATTACAACGGTATGCGTACTTTTCCCCTAGGCCGTTCTGGTTACTCGTTTCGAGCATCAGAACTGTGATAATTTTGAGTTTCTTAAGCGTTTCTTACCTCCAAACTGCCATATCTCGCGAACGGATTGACCAATCCGCAAAATTTCTGTTGCATCTGAAAGTAGAAACTCGTCCGATTACAACGGTATGCGTACATTTCCCCTAGGCCGTTCTAGTTATTCGTTTCGAGCATCAGAACTGCGAAAATGTTGATATTCTCAAGCGTTTCTTACCTACAAACTGCCATATCTCCCGAACGGATTGACCAATCCGCAAAATTTCTGTTGCATCTGAAAGTAGAAACTCGCCCGATTACAACGGTATGCGTACTTTTCCCCTAGACCGTTCTAGTTATGCTTGTCGAGCATCAGAACTGCGAAAATTTTGAGTTTCTCAAGCGTTTCTTACCTCCAAACTGCCATATCTCGCGAACGGATTGACTAATCCACAAAATTTCTGTTGCATCTAAAAGTAGAAACTCACCCGATTACAATGGTATGCGTACTTTTCCCCTAGGCCGTTCTAGTTATTCGTTTCGAGCATCAGAACTGCGAAAATTTTGAGTTTCTCAAGCGTTTCTTACCTCCAAACTGCCATATCTCGCGAACGGATTGACCAATCCGCAAAATTTCTGTTGCATCTGAAAGTAGAAAGTCGCCCGATTACAACGGTATGCGTACTTTTCCCCTAGGCCGTTCTAGTTATTCATTTCGAGCATTAGAACTGCGAAAATTTTGAGTTTCTCAAGCGTTTCTTACCTCCAACCTGCCATATCTCGCGAACGGATTGACTAATCCGCAAAATTTCTGTTGCATCTGAAAGTAGAAACTCGCCCGATTACAACGGTATGCGTACTTTTCCCCTAGGCCGTTCTGGTTATTCGTTTCGAGCATCAGAACTGTGAAAATTTTGAGTTTCTCAACCGTTTCTTACCTCCAAACTGCCATATCTCGCGAACGGATTGACCCATCCGCAAAATTTCTGTTGCATCTGAAAGTAGAAAGTCGCCCGATTACAACGGTATGCGTACTTTTCCCCTAGGCCGTTCTAGTTATTCATTTCGAGCATCAGAACTGCGAAAATTTTGAGTTTCACAAGCGTTTCTTACCTCCAAACTGCCATATCTCGCGAACGGATTGACTAATCCGCAAAATTTCTGTTGCATCTGAAAGTAGAAACTCGCCCGATTACAACGGTATGCGTACTTTTCCCCTAGGCCGTTCTAGTTATTCGTTTCGAGCATCAGAACTGCGAAAATTTTGAGTTTCTCAAGCGTTTCTGACCTCCAAACTGCCATATCTCGCGAACGGATTGACCAATCCGCAAAATTTCTGTTGCATCTGAACGTAGAAACTCGCCCGATTACAACGGTATGCGTACTTTTCCCCTAGTCCGTTCTAGTTATTCGTTTCGAGCATCAGAACTGCGAAAATTTTGAGTTTCTCAAGCGTTTCTTACCTACAAACTGCCATATCTCGCGAAGGGATTGACCAATCCGCAAAATTTCTATTGCATCTGAAAGTAGAAACTCGCCCGATTACAACGGTATACGTACTTTTCCCCTAGACCGTTCTAGTTATTCGTTTCGAGCATCAGAACTGCGAAAATTTTGAGTTTCTCAAGCGTTTCTGACCTCCAAACTGCCATATCTCGCGAACGGATTGACCAATCCGCAAAATTTCTGTTGCATCTGAACGTAGAAACTCGCCCGATTACAACGGTATGCGTACTTTTCCCCTAGTCCGTTCTAGTTATTCGTTTCGAGCATCAGAACTGCGAAAATTTTTAGTTTCTCAAGCGTATCTTACCTCCAAACTGCCATATCTAGCGAACGGATTGACCAATCCGCAAAATTTCTGTTGCATCTGAAAGTAGAAACTCGCCCGATTACAACGGTATGCGACCTTTCCCCTAGGCCGTTCTAGTTATTCGTTTCGAGCATCAGAACTGCGAAAATGTTGAGTTTCTCAAGCGTTTCTTACCTACAAACTGCCGTATCTCGCGAACGGATTGACCAATCCGCAAAATTTCTGTTGCGTCTGAAAGTAGAAACTCGCCCGATTACAACGGTATGCGTACTTTTCCCCTAGACCGATCTAGTTATGCTTGTCGAGCATCAGAACTGCGAAAATTTTGAGTTTCTCAAGCGTTTCTTACCTCCAAACTGCCATATCTCGCGAACGGATTGACCAATCCGCAAAATTTCTGTTGCATCTGAAAGTAGAAACTCGCCCGATTACAACGGTATGCGTACTTTTCCCCTAGGCCGTTCTGGTTACTCGTTTCGAGCATCAGAACTGTGATAATTTTGAATTTCTCAACCGTTTCTTACCTCCAAACTGCCATATCTCGCGAACGGATTGACCAATCCGCAAAATTTCTGTTGCATCTGAAAGTAGAAAGTCGCCCGATTACAACGGTATGCGTACTTTTCCCCTAGACCGTTCTAGTTATGCTTGTCGAGCATCAGAACTGCGAAAATTTTGAGTTTCTCAAGCGTTTCATACCTCCAAACTGCCATATCTCGCGAACGGATTGACTAATCCGCAAAATTTCTGTTGCATCTGAAAGTAGAAACTCGCCCGATTACAACGGTATGCGTACTTTTCCCCTAGGCCGTTCTAGTTATTCGTTTCGAGCATCAGAACTGCGAAAATTTTGAGTTTCTCAAGCGTTTCTTACCTCCAAACTGCCATATCTCGCGAACGGATTGACAAATCCGCAAAATTTCTGTTGCATCTGAAAGTAGAAACTCGCCCGATTACAATGGTATGCGTACTTTTCCCCTAGGCCGTTCTAGTTATTCGTTTCGAGCATCAGAACTGCGAAAATTTTGAGTTTCTCAAGCGTTTCTTACCTACAAACTGCCACATCTCGCGAACGGATTGACCAATCCCCAAAATTTCTGTTGCATCTGAACGTAGAAACTCGCCCGATTACAACGGTATGCGTACTTTTCCCCTAGGCCGTTCTGGTTATTCGTTTCGAGCATCAGAACTGTGAAAATTTTGAGTTTCTCAACCGTTTCTTACCTCCAAACTGCCATATCTCGCGGACGGATTGACCAATCCGCAAAATTTCTGTTGCATCTGAAAGTAGAAACTCGCCCGATTACAACGGTATGCGACCTTTCCCCTAGGCCGTTCTAGTTATTCGTTTCGAGCATCAGAACTGCGAAAATGTTGAGTTTCTCAAGCGTTTCTTACCTCCAAACTGCCATATCTCGCGAACGGATTGACCAATCCGCAAAATTTCTGTTGCATCCGAAAGTAGAAACTCGCCCGATTACAACGGTATGCGTACTTTTCCCCTAGGCCGTTCTAGTTATTCATTTCGAGCATTAGAACTGCGAAAATTTTGAGTTTCTCAAGCGTTTCTTACCTCCAACCTGCCATATCTCGCGAACGGATTGACTAATCCGCAAAATTTCTGTTGCATCTGAAAGTAGAAACTCGCCCGATTACAACGGTATGCGTACTTTTCCCCTAGGCCGTTCTAGTTATTCGTTTCGAGCATCAGAACTGCGAAAATTTTGAGTTTCTCAAGCGTTTCTGACCTCCAAACTGCCATATCTCGCGAACGGATTGACCAATCCGCAAAATTTCTGTTGCATCTGAAAGTAGAAACTCGCCCGATTACAACGGTATGCGTACTTTTCCCCTAGACCGTTCTAGTTATTCGTTTCGAGCATCAGAACTGCGAAAATTTTGAGTTTCTCAAGCGTTTCTGACCTCCAAACTGCCATATCTCGCGAACGGATTGACCAATCCGCAAAATTTCTGTTGCATCTGAACGTAGAAACTCGCCCGATTACAACGGTATGCGTACTTTTCCCCTAGTCCGTTCTAGTTATTCGTTTCGAGCATCAGAACTGCGAAAATTTTTAGTTTCTCAAGCGTTTCTTACCTCCAAACTGCCATATCTAGCGAACGGATTGACCAATCCGCAAAATTTCTGTTGCATCTGAAAGTAGAAACTCGCCCGATTACAACGGTATGCGACCTTTCCCCTAGGCCGTTCTAGTTATTCGTTTCGAGCATCAGAACTGCGAAAATGTTGAGTTTCTCAAGCGTTTCTTACCTACAAACTGCCATATCTCGCGAACGGATTGACCAATCCGCAAAATTTCTGTTGCGTCTGAAAGTAGAAACTCGCCCGATTACAACGGTATGCGTACTTTTCCCCTAGACCGATCTAGTTATGCTTGTCGAGCATCAGAACTGCGAAAATTTTGAGTTTCTCAAGCGTTTCTTACCTCCAAACTGCCATATCTCGCGAACGGATTGACCAATCCGCAAAATTTCTGTTGCATCTGAAAGTAGAAACTCGCCCGATTACAACGGTATGCGTACTTTTCCCCTAGGCCGTTCTGGTTACTCGTTTCGAGCATCAGAACTGTGATAATTTTGAATTTCTCAACCGTTTCTCACATCCAAACTGCCATATCTCGCGAACGGATTGACCAATCCGCAAAATTTCTGTTGCATCTGAAAGTAGAAAGTCGCCCGATTACAACGGTATGCGTACTTTTCCCCTAGACCGTTCTAGTTATGCTTGTCGAGCATCAGAACTGCGAAAATTTTGAGTTTCTCAAGCGTTTCATACCTCCAAACTGCCATATCTCGCGAACGGATTGACTAATCCGCAAAATTTCTGTTGCATCTGAAAGTAGAAACTCGCCCGATTACAACGGTATGCGTACTTTTCCCCTAGGCCGTTCTAGTTATTCGTTTCGAGCATCAGAACTGCGAAAATGTTGAGTTTCTCAAGCGTTTCTTACCTCCAAACTGCCATATCTCGCGAACGGATTGACCAATCCGCAAAATTTCTGTTGCATCCGAAAGTAGAAACTCGCCCGATTACAACGGTATGCGTACTTTTCCCCTAGGCCGTTCTAGTTATTCATTTCGAGCATTAGAACTGCGAAAATTTTGAGTTTCTCAAGCGTTTCTTACCTCCAACCTGCCATATCTCGCGAACGGATTGACTAATCCGCAAAATTTCTGTTGCATCTGAAAGTAGAAACTCGCCCGATTACAACGGTATGCGTACTTTTCCCCTAGGCCGTTCTAGTTATTCGTTTCGAGCATCAGAACTGCGAAAATTTTGAGTTTCTCAAGCGTTTCTGACCTCCAAACTGCCATATCTCGCGAACGGATTGACCAATCCGCAAAATTTCTGTTGCATCTGAAAGTAGAAACTCGCCCGATTACAACGGTATGCGTACTTTTCCCCTAGACCGTTCTAGTTATTCGTTTCGAGCATCAGAACTGCGAAAATTTTGAGTTTCTCAAGCGTTTCTGACCTCCAAACTGCCATATCTCGCGAACGGATTGACCAATCCGCAAAATTTCTGTTGCATCTGAACGTAGAAACTCGCCCGATTACAACGGTATGCGTACTTTTCCCCTAGTCCGTTCTAGTTATTCGTTTCGAGCATCAGAACTGCGAAAATTTTTAGTTTCTCAAGCGTTTCTTACCTCCAAACTGCCATATCTAGCGAACGGATTGACCAATCCGCAAAATTTCTGTTGCATCTGAAAGTAGAAACTCGCCCGATTACAACGGTATGCGACCTTTCCCCTAGGCCGTTCTAGTTATTCGTTTCGAGCATCAGAACTGCGAAAATGTTGAGTTTCTCAAGCGTTTCTTACCTACAAACTGCCATATCTCGCGAACGGATTGACCAATCCGCAAAATTTCTGTTGCGTCTGAAAGTAGAAACTCGCCCGATTACAACGGTATGCGTACTTTTCCCCTAGACCGATCTAGTTATGCTTGTCGAGCATCAGAACTGCGAAAATTTTGAGTTTCTCAAGCGTTTCTTACCTCCAAACTGCCATATCTCGCGAACGGATTGACCAATCCGCAAAATTTCTGTTGCATCTGAAAGTAGAAACTCGCCCGATTACAACGGTATGCGTACTTTTCCCCTAGGCCGTTCTGGTTACTCGTTTCGAGCATCAGAACTGTGATAATTTTGAATTTCTCAACCGTTTCTCACATCCAAACTGCCATATCTCGCGAACGGATTGACCAATCCGCAAAATTTCTGTTGCATCTGAAAGTAGAAAGTCGCCCGATTACAACGGTATGCGTACTTTTCCCCTAGACCGTTCTAGTTATGCTTGTCGAGCATCAGAACTGCGAAAATTTTGAGTTTCTCAAGCGTTTCATACCTCCAAACTGCCATATCTCGCGAACGGATTGACTAATCCGCAAAATTTCTGTTGCATCTGAAAGTAGAAACTCGCCCGATTACAACGGTATGCGTACTTTTCCCCTAGGCCGTTCTAGTTATTCGTTTCGAGCATCAGAACTGCGAAAATTTTGAGTTTCTCAAGCGTTTCTTACCTCCAAACTGCCATATCTCGCGAACGGATTGACAAATCCGCAAAATTTCTGTTGCATCTGAAAGTAGAAACTCGCCCGATTACAATGGTATGCGTACTTTTCCCCTAGGCCGTTCTAGTTATTCGTTTCGAGCATCAGAACTGCGAAAATTTTGAGTTTCTCAAGCGTTTCTTACCTACAAACTGCCACATCTCGCGAACGGATTGACCAATCCCCAAAATTTCTGTTGCATCTGAACGTAGAAACTCGCCCGATTACAACGGTATGCGTACTTTTCCCCTAGGCCGTTCTGGTTATTCGTTTCGAGCATCAGAACTGTGAAAATTTTGAGTTTCTCAACCGTTTCTTACCTCCAAACTGCCATATCTCGCGGACGGATTGACCAATCCGCAAAATTTCTGTTGCATCTGAAAGTAGAAACTCGCCCGATTACAACGGTATGCGACCTTTCCCCTAGGCCGTTCTAGTTATTCGTTTCGAGCATCAGAACTGCGAAAATGTTGAGTTTCTCAAGCGTTTCTTACCTCCAAACTGCCATATCTCGCGAACGGATTGACCAATCCGCAAAATTTCTGTTGCATCCGAAAGTAGAAACTCGCCCGATTACAACGGTATGCGTACTTTTCCCCTAGGCCGTTCTAGTTATTCGTTTCGAGCATCAGAACTGCGAAAATTTTGAGTTTCTCAAGCGTTTCTGACCTCCAAACTGCCATATCTCGCGAACGGATTGACCAATCCGCAAAATTTCTGTTGCATCTGAACGTAGAAACTCGCCCGATTACAACGGTATGCGTACTTTTCCCCTAGTCCGTTCTAGTTATTCGTTTCGAGCATCAGAACTGCGAAAATTTTTAGTTTCTCAAGCGTTTCTTACCTCCAAACTGCCATATCTAGCGAACGGATTGACCAATCCGCAAAATTTCTGTTGCATCTGAAAGTAGAAACTCGCCCGATTACAACGGTATGCGACCTTTCCCCTAGGCCGTTCTAGTTATTCGTTTCGAGCATCAGAACTGCGAAAATGTTGAGTTTCTCAAGCGTTTCTTACCTACAAACTGCCATATCTCGCGAACGGATTGACCAATCCGCAAAATTTCTGTTGTGTCTGAAAGTAGAAACTCGCCCGATTACAACGGTATGCGTACTTTTCCCCTAGACCGATCTAGTTATGCTTGTCGAGCATCAGAACTGCGAAAATTTTGAGTTTCTCAAGCGTTTCTTACCTCCAAACTGCCATATCTCGCGAATGGATTGACCAATCCGCAAAATTTCTGTTGCATCTGAAAGTAGAAACTCGCCCGATTACAACGGTATGCGTACTTTTCCCCTAGGCCGTTCTGGTTACTCGTTTCGAGCATCAGAACTGTGATAATTTTGAATTTCTCAACCGTTTCTTACCTCCAAACTGCCATATCTCGCGAACGGATTGACCAATCCGCAAAATTTCTGTTGCATCTGAAAGTAGAAAGTCGCCCGATTACAACGGTATGCGTACTTTTCCCCTAGACCGTTCTAGTTATGCTTGTCGAGCATCAGAACTGCGAAAATTTTGAGTTTCTCAAGCGTTTCATACCTCCAAACTGCCATATCTCGCGAACGGATTGACTAATCCGCAAAATTTCTGTTGCATCTGAAAGTAGAAACTCGCCCGATTACAACGGTATGCGTACTTTTCCCCTAGGCCGTTCTAGTTATTCGTTTCGAGCATCAGAACTGCGAAAATTTTGAGTTTCTCAAGCGTTTCTTACCTCCAAACTGCCATATCTCGCGAACGGATTGACCAATCCGCAAAATTTCTGTTGCATCTGAAAGTAGAAACTCGCCCGATTACAACGGTATGCGTACTTTTCCCCTAAGCCGTTCTGGTTACTCGTTTCGAGCATCAGAACTGCGAAAATTTTGAGTTTCTCAAGCGTTTCATACCTCCAAACTGCCATATCTCGCGAACGGATTGACTAATCCGCAAAATTTCTGTTGCATCTGAAAGTAGAAAGTCGCCCGATTACAACGGTATGCGTACTTTTCCCCTAGACCGTTCTAGTTATGCTTGTCGAGCATCAGAACTGCGAAAATTTTGAGTTTCTCAAGCGTTTCATACCTCCAAACTGCCATATCTCGCGAACGGATTGACTAATCCGCAAAATTTCTGTTGCATCTGAAAGTAGAAACTCGCCCGATTACAACGGTATGCGTACTTTTCCCCTAGGCCGTTCTAGTTATTCATTTCGAGCATCAGAACTGCGAAAATGTTGAGTTTCTCAAGCGTTTCTTACCTCCAAACTGCCATATCTCGCGAACGGATTGACCAATCCGCAAAATTTCTGTTGCATCCGAAAGTAGAAACTCGCCCGATTACAACGGTATGCGTACTTTTCCCCTAGGCCGTTCTAGTTATTCGTTTCGAGCATCAGAACTGCGAAAATTTTGAGTTTCTCAAGCGTTTCTGACCTCCAAACTGCCATATCTCGCGAACGGATTGACCAATCCGCAAAATTTCTGTTGCATCTGAACGTAGAAACTCGCCCGATTACAACGGTATGCGTACTTTTCCCCTAGTCCGTTCTAGTTATTCGTTTCGAGCATCAGAACTGCGAAAATTTTTAGTTTCTCAAGCGTTTCTTACCTCCAAACTGCCATATCTAGCGAACGGATTGACCAATCCGCAAAATTTCTGTTGCATCTGAAAGTAGAAACTCGCCCGATTACAACGGTATGCGACCTTTCCCCTAGGCCGTTCTAGTTATTCGTTTCGAGCATCAGAACTGCGAAAATGTTGAGTTTCTCAAGCGTTTCTTACCTACAAACTGCCATATCTCGCGAACGGATTGACCAATCCGCAAAATTTCTGTTGTGTCTGAAAGTAGAAACTCGCCCGATTACAACGGTATGCGTACTTTTCCCCTAGACCGATCTAGTTATGCTTGTCGAGCATCAGAACTGCGAAAATTTTGAGTTTCTCAAGCGTTTCTTACCTCCAAACTGCCATATCTCGCGAATGGATTGACCAATCCGCAAAATTTCTGTTGCATCTGAAAGTAGAAACTCGCCCGATTACAACGGTATGCGTACTTTTCCCCTAGGCCGTTCTGGTTACTCGTTTCGAGCATCAGAACTGTGATAATTTTGAATTTCTCAACCGTTTCTTACCTCCAAACTGCCATATCTCGCGAACGGATTGACCAATCCGCAAAATTTCTGTTGCATCTGAAAGTAGAAAGTCGCCCGATTACAACGGTATGCGTACTTTTCCCCTAGACCGTTCTAGTTATGCTTGTCGAGCATCAGAACTGCGAAAATTTTGAGTTTCTCAAGCGTTTCATACCTCCAAACTGCCATATCTCGCGAACGGATTGACTAATCCGCAAAATTTCTGTTGCATCTGAAAGTAGAAACTCGCCCGATTACAACGGTATGCGTACTTTTCCCCTAGGCCGTTCTAGTTATTCGTTTCGAGCATCAGAACTGCGAAAATTTTGAGTTTCTCAAGCGTTTCTTACCTCCAAACTGCCATATCTCGCGAACGGATTGACCAATCCGCAAAATTTCTGTTGCATCTGAAAGTAGAAACTCGCCCGATTACAACGGTATGCGTACTTTTCCCCTAAGCCGTTCTGGTTACTCGTTTCGAGCATCAGAACTGCGAAAATTTTGAGTTTCTCAAGCGTTTCATACCTCCAAACTGCCATATCTCGCGAACGGATTGACTAATCCGCAAAATTTCTGTTGCATCTGAAAGTAGAAAGTCGCCCGATTACAACGGTATGCGTACTTTTCCCCTAGACCGTTCTAGTTATGCTTGTCGAGCATCAGAACTGCGAAAATTTTGAGTTTCTCAAGCGTTTCATACCTCCAAACTGCCATATCTCGCGAACGGATTGACTAATCCGCAAAATTTCTGTTGCATCTGAAAGTAGAAACTCGCCCGATTACAACGGTATGCGTACTTTTCCCCTAGGCCGTTCTAGTTATTCATTTCGAGCATCAGAACTGCGAAAATTTTGAGTTTCTCAAGCGTTTCTTACCTCCAAACTGCCATATCTCGCGAACGGATTGACCAATCCGCAAAATTACTGTTGCGTCTGAAAGTAGAAACTCGCCCGATTACAACGGTATGCGACCTTTCCCCTAGGCCGTTCTAGTTATTCGTTTCGAGCATCAGAACTGCGAAAATGTTGAGTTTCTCAAGCGTTTCTTACCTACAAACTGCCATATCTCGCGAACGGATTGACCAATCCGCAAAATTTCTGTTGCGTCTGAAAGTAGAAACTCGCCCGATTACAACGGTATGCGTACTTTTCCCCTAGACCGATCTAGTTATGCTTGTCGAGCATCAGAACTGCGAAAATTTTGAGTTTCTCAAGCGTTTCTTACCTCCAAACTGCCATATCTCGCGAATGGATTGACCAATCCGCAAAATTTCTGTTGCATCTGAAAGTAGAAACTCGCCCGATTACAACGGTATGCGTACTTTTCCCCTAGGCCGTTCTGGTTACTCGTTTCGAGCATCAGAACTGTGATAATTTTGAATTTCTCAACCGTTTCTTACCTCCAAACTGCCATATCTCGCGAACGGATTGACCAATCCGCAAAATTTCTGTTGCATCTGAAAGTAGAAAGTCGCCCGATTACAACGGTATGCGTACTTTTCCCCTAGACCGTTCTAGTTATGCTTGTCGAGCATCAGAACTGCGAAAATTTTGAGTTTCTCAAGCGTTTCATACCTCCAAACTGCCATATCTCGCGAACGGATTGACTAATCCGCAAAATTTCTGTTGCATCTGAAAGTAGAAACTCGCCCGATTACAACGGTATGCGTACTTTTCCCCTAGGCCGTTCTAGTTATTCGTTTCGAGCATCAGAACTGCGAAAATTTTGAGTTTCTCAAGCGTTTCTTACCTCCAAACTGCCATATCTCGCGAACGGATTGACCAATCCGCAAAATTTCTGTTGCATCTGAAAGTAGAAACTCGCCCGATTACAACGGTATGCGTACTTTTCCCCTAAGCCGTTCTGGTTACTCGTTTCGAGCATCAGAACTGCGAAAATTTTGAGTTTCTCAAGCGTTTTATACCTCCAAACTGCCATATCTCGCGAACGGATTGACCAATCCGCAAAATTTCTGTTGCATCTGAACGTAGAAACTCGCCCGATTACAACGGTATGCGTACTTTTCCCCTAGTCCGTTCTAGTTATTCGTTTCGAGCATCAGAACTGCGAAAATTTTGAGTTTCTCAAGCGTTACTTACCTACAAACTGCAATATCTCGCGAACGGATTGACCAATCCGCAAAATTTCTGTTGCATCTGAAAGTAGAAACTCGCGCGATTACAACGGTATGCGACCTTTCCCCTAGGCCGTTCTAGTTATTCGTTTCGAGCATCAGAACTGCGAAAATGTTGAGTTTCTCAAGCGTTTCTTACCTCCAAACTGCCATATCTCGCGAACGGATTGACCAATCCGCAAAATTTCTGTTGCATCCGAAAGTAGAAACTCGCCCGATTACAACGGTATGCGTACTTTTCCCCTAGGCCGTTCTAGTTATTCATTTCGAGCATTAGAACTGCGAAAATTTTGAGTTTCTCAAGCGTTTCTTACCTCCAACCTGCCATATCTCGCGAACGGATTGACTAATCCGCAAAATTTCTGTTGCATCTGAAAGTAGAAACTCGCCCGATTACAACGGTATGCGTACTTTTCCCCTAGGCCGTTCTGGTTATTCGTTTCGAGCATCAGAACTGTGAAAATTTTGAGTTTCTCAACCGTTTCTTACCTCCAAACTGCCATATCTCGCGAACGGATTGACCCATCCGCAAAATTTCTGTTGCATCTGAAAGTAGAAAGTCGCCCGATTACAACGGTATGCGTACTTTTCCCCTAGGCCGTTCTAGTTATTCATTTCGAGCATCAGAACTGCGAAAATTTTGAGTTTCTCAAGCGTTTCTTACTTCCAAACTGCCATATCTCGCGAACGGATTGACTAATCCGCAAAATTTCTGTTGCATCTGAAAGTAGAAACTCGCCCGATTACAACGGTATGCGTACTTTTCCCCTAGACCGTTCTAGTTATTCGTTTCGAGCATCAGAACTGCGAAAATTTTGAGTTTCTCAAGCGTTTCTGACCTCCAAACTGCCATATCTCGCGAACGGATTGACCAATCCGCAAAATTTCTGTTGCATCTGAACGTAGAAACTCGCCCGATTACAACGGTATGCGTACTTTTCCCCTAGACCGTTCTAGTTATGCTTGTCGAGCATCAGAACTGCGAAAATTTTGAGTTTCTCAAGCGTTTCTTACCTCCAAACTGCCATATCTCGCGAACGGATTGACTAATCCACAAAATTTCTGTTGCATCTAAAAGTAGAAACTCACCCGATTACAATGGTATGCGTACTTTTCCCCTAGGCCGTTCTAGTTATTCGTTTCGAGCATCAGAACTGCGAAAATTTTGAGTTTCTCAAGCGTTTCTTACCTCCAAACTGCCATATCTCGCGAACGGATTGACCAATCCGCAAAATTTCTGTTGCATCTGAAAGTAGAAAGTCGCCCGATTACAACGGTATGCGTACTTTTCCCCTAGACCGTTCTAGTTATTCATTTCGAGCATTAGAACTGCGAAAATTTTGAGTTTCTCAAGCGTTTCTTACCTCCAAACTGCCATATCTCGCGAACGGATTGATTAATCCGCAAAATTTCTGTTGCTTCTGAAAGTAGAAACTCGCCCGATTACAACGGTATGCGTACTTTTCCCCTAGGCCGTTCTAGTTATTCGTTTCGAGCATCAGAACTGCGAAAATTTTGAGTTTCTCAAGCGTTTCTGACCTCCAAACTGCCATATCTCGCGAACGGATTGACCAATCCGCAAAATTTCTGTTGCATCTGAACGTAGAAACTCGCCCGATTACAACGGTATGCGTACTTTTCCCCTAGTCCGTTCTAGTTATTCGTTTCGAGCATCAGAACTGCGAAAATTTTGAGTTTCTCAACCGTTTCTTACCTCCAAACTGCCATATCTCGCGAACGGATTGACCCATCCGCAAAATTTCTGTTGCATCTGAAAGTAGAAAGTCGCCCGATTACAACGGTATGCGTACTTTTCCCCTAGGCCGTTCTAGTTATTCATTTCGAGCATCAGAACTGCGAAAATTTTGAGTTTCTCAAGCGTTTCTTACCTCCAAACTGCCATATCTCGCGAACGGATTGACTAATCCGCAAAATTTCTGTTGCATCTGAAAGTAGAAACTCGCCCGATTACAACGGTATGCGTACTTTTCCCCTAGGCCGTTCTAGTTATTCGTTTCGAGCATCAGAACTGCGAAAATTTTGAGTTTCTCAAGCGTTTCTGACCTCCAAACTGCCATATCTCGCGAACGGATTGACCAATCCGCAAAATTTCTGTTGCATCTGAACGTAGAAACTCGCCCGATTACAACGGTATGCGTACTTTTCCCCTAGACCGATCTAGTTATGCTTGTCGAGCATCAGAACTGCGAAAATTTTGAGTTTCTCAAGCGTTTCTTACCTCCAAACTGCCATATCTCGCGAACGGATTGACCAATCCGCAAAATTTCTGTTGCATCTGAAAGTAGAAACTCGCCCGATTACAACGGTATGCGTACTTTTCCCCTAGGCCGTTCTGGTTACTCGTTTCGAGCATCAGAACTGTGATAATTTTCAATTTCTCAACCGTTTCTTACCTCCAAACTGCCATATCTCGCGAACGGATTGACCAATCCGCAAAATTTCTGTTGCATCTGAAAGTAGAAAGTCGCCCGATTACAACGGTATGCGTACTTTTCCCCTAGACCGTTCTAGTTATGCTTGTCGAGCATCAGAACTGCGAAAATTTTGAGTTTCTCAAGCGTTTCATACCTCCAAACTGCCATATCTCGCGAACGGATTGACTAGTCCGCAAAATTTCTGTTGCATCTGAAAGTAGAAACTCGCCCGATTACAACGGTATGCGTACTTTTCCCCTAGGCCGTTCTAGTTATTCGTTTCGAGCATCAGAACTGCGAAAATTTTGAGTTTCTCAAGCGTTTCTTACCTCCAAACTGCCATATCTCGCGAACGGATTGACAAATCCGCAAAATTTCTGTTGCATCTGAAAGTAGAAACTCGCCCGATTACAATGGTATGCGTACTTTTCCCCTAGGCCGTTCTAGTTATTCGTTTCGAGCATCAGAACTGCGAAAATTTTGAGTTTCTCAAGCGTTTCTTACCTACAAACTGCCATATCTCGCGAACGGATTGACCAATCCCCAAAATTTCTGTTGCATCTGAACGTAGAAACTCGCCCGATTACAACGGTATGCGTACTTTTCCCCTAGGCCGTTCTGGTTATTCGTTTCGAGCATCAGAACTGTGAAAATTTTGAGTTTCTCAACCGTTTCTTACCTCCAAACTGCCATATCTCGCGGACGGATTGACCAATCCGCAAAATTTCTGTTGCATCTGAAAGTAGAAACTCGCCCGATTACAACGGTATGCGACCTTTCCCCTAGGCCGTTCTAGTTATTCGTTTCGAGCATCAGAACTGCGAAAATGTTGAGTTTCTCAAGCGTTTCTTACCTCCAAACTGCCATATCTCGCGAACGGATTGACCAATCCGCAAAATTTCTGTTGCATCTGAACCTAGAAACTCGCCCGATTACAACGGTATGCGTACTTTTCCCCTAGGCCGTTCTGGTTATTCGTTTCGAGCATCAGAACTGTGAAAATTTTGAGTTTCTCAACCGTTTCTTACCTCCAAACTGCCATATCTCGCGGACGGATTGACCAATCCGCAAAATTTCTGTTGCATCTGAAAGTAGAAACTCGCCCGATTACAACGGTATGCGTACTTTTCCCCTAGGCCGTTGTAGTTATTCGCTTCGAGCATGAGAACTGCGAAAATTTTGGGTTTCTCAAGCGTTGCTTACCTCCAAACTGCCATATCTCGCGAACGGATTGACCAATCCGCAAAATTTCTGTTGCATCTGAACGTAGAAACTCGCCCGATTACAACGGTATGCGTACTTTTCCCCTAGGCCGTTCTGGTTATTCGTTTCGAGCATCAGAACTGTGAAAATTTTGAGTTTCTCAACCGTTTCTTACCTCCATACTGCCATATCTCGCGGACGGATTGACCAATCCGCAAAATTTCTGTTGCATCTGAAAGTAGAAACTCGCCCGATTACAACGGTATGCGACCTTTCCCCTAGGCCGTTCTAGTTATTCGTTTCGAGCATCAGAACTGCGAAAATGTTGAGTTTCTCAAGCGTTTCTTACCTCCAAACTGCCATATCTCGCGAACGGATTGACCAATCCGCAAAATTTCTGTTGCATCTGAACCTAGAAACTCGCCCGATTACAACGGTATGCGTACTTTTCCCCTAGGCCGTTCTGGTTATTCGTTTCGAGCATCAGAACTGTGAAAATTTTGAGTTTCTCAACCGTTTCTTACCTCCAAACTGCCATATCTCGCGGACGGATTGACCAATCCGCAAAATTTCTGTTGCATCTGAAAGTAGAAACTCGCCCGATTACAACGGTATGCGTACTTTTCCCCTAGGCCGTTGTAGTTATTCGCTTCGAGCATGAGAACTGCGAAAATTTTGGGTTTCTCAAGCGTTGCTTACCTCCAAACTGCCATATCTCGCGAACGGATTGACCAATCCGCAAAATTTCTGTTGCATCCGAAAGTAGAAACTCGCCCGATTACAACGGTATGCGTACTTTTCCCCTAGGCCGTTCTGGTTACTCGTTTCGAGCATCAGAACTGTGATAATTTTGAGTTTCTTAAGCGTTTCTTACCTCCAAACTGCCATATCTCGCGAACGGATTGACCAATCCGCAAAATTTCTGTTGCATCTGAAAGTAGAAACTCGTCCGATTACAACGGTATGCGTACTTTTCCCCTAGGCCGTTCTAGTTATTCGTTTCGAGCATCAGAACTGCGAAAATGTTGATATTCTCAAGCGTTTCTTACCTACAAACTGCCATATCTCCCGAACGGATTGACCAATCCGCAAAATTTCTGTTGCATCTGAAAGTAGAAACTCGCCCGATTACAACAGTATGCGTACTTTTCCCCTAGACCGTTCTAGTTATGCTTGTCGAGCATCAGAACTGCGAAAATTTTGAGTTTCTCAAGCGTTTCTTACCTCCAAACTGCCATATCTCGCGAACGGATTGACTAATCCACAAAATTTCTGTTGCATCTAAAAGTAGAAACTCACCCGATTACAATGGTATGCGTACTTTTCCCCTAGGCCGTTCTGGTTACTCGTTTCGAGCATCAGAACTGTGATAATTTTGAATTTCTCAACCGTTTCTTACCTCCAAACTGCCATATCTCGCGAACGGATTGACCAATCCGCAAAATTTCTGTTGCATCTGAAAGTAGAAAGTCGCCCGATTACAACGGTATGCGTACTTTTCCCCTAGACCGTTCTAGTTATGCTTGTCGAGCATCAGAACTGCGAAAATTTTGAGTTTCTCAAGCGTTTCATACCTCCAAACTGCCATATCTCGCGAACGGATTGACTAATCCGCAAAATTTCTGTTGCATCTGAAAGTAGAAACTCGCCCGATTACAACGGTATGCGTACTTTTCCCCTAGGCCGTTCTAGTTATTCGTTTCGAGCATCAGAACTGCGAAAATTTTGAGTTTCTCAAGCGTCTCTTACCTCCAAACTGCCATATCTCGCGAACGGATTGACCAATCCGCAAAATTTCTGTTGCATCTGAAAGTAGAAACTCGCCCGATTACAACGGTATGCGTACTTTTCCCCTAGGCCGTTCTGGTTACTCGTTTCGAGCATCAGAACTGTGATAATTTTGAATTTCTCAACCGTTTCTTACCTCCAAACTGCCATATCTCGCGAACGGATTGACCAATCCGCAAAATTTCTGTTGCATCTGAAAGTAGAAAGTCGCCCGATTACAACGGTATGCGTACTTTTCCCCTAGACCGTTCTAGTTATGCTTGTCGAGCATCAGAACTGCGAAAATTTTGAGTTTCTCAAGCGTTTCATACCTCCAAACTGCCATATCTCGCGAACGGATTGACTAATCCGCAAAATTTCTGTTGCATCTGAAAGTAGAAAGTCGCCCGATTACAACGGTATGCGTACTTTTCCCCTAGACCGTTCTAGTTATGCTTGTCGAGCATCAGAACTGCGAAAATTTTGAGTTTCTCAAGCGTTTCATACCTCCAAACTGCCATATCTCGCGAACGGATTGACTAATCCGCAAAATTTCTGTTGCATCTGAAAGTAGAAACTCGCCCGATTACAACGGTATGCGTACTTTTCCCCTAGGCCGTTCTAGTTATTCATTTCGAGCATCAGAACTGCGAAAATTTTGAGTTTCTCAAGCGTTTCTTACCTCCAAACTGCCATATCTCGCGAACGGATTGACCAATCCGCAAAATTTCTGTTGCATCTGAAAGTAGAAACTCGCCCGATTACAACGGTATGCGTACTTTTCCCCTAGGCCGTTCTGGTTACTCGTTTCGAGCATCAGAACTGTGATAATTTTCAATTTCTCAACCGTTTCTTACCTCCAAACTGCCATATCTCGCGAACGGATTGACCAATCCGCAAAATTTCTGTTGCATCTGAAAGTAGAAAGTCGCCCGATTACAACGGTATGCGTACTTTTCCCCTAGACCGTTCTAGTTATGCTTGTCGAGCATCAGAACTGCGAAAATTTTGAGTTTCTCAAGCGTTTCATACCTCCAAACTGCCATATCTCGCGAACGGATTGACTAATCCGCAAAATTTCTGTTGCATCTGAAAGTAGAAACTCGCCCGATTACAACGGTATGCGTACTTTTCCCCTAGGCCGTTCTAGTTATTCATTTCGAGCATCAGAACTGCGAAAATTTTGAGTTTCTCAAGCGTTTCTTACCTCCAAACTGCCATATCTCGCGAACGGATTGACCAATCCGCAAAATTTCTGTTGCATCTGAAAGTAGAAACTCGCCCGATTACAACGGTATGCGTACTTTTCCCCTAGGCCGTTCTGGTTACTCGTTTCGAGCATCAGAACTGTGATAATTTTCAATTTCTCAACCGTTTCTTACCTCCAAACTGCCATATCTCGCGAACGGATTGACCAATCCGCAAAATTTCTGTTGCATCTGAAAGTAGAAAGTCGCCCGATTACAACGGTATGCGTACTTTTCCCCTAGACCGTTCTAGTTATGCTTGTCGAGCATCAGAACTGCGAAAATTTTGAGTTTCTCAAGCGTTTCATACCTCCAAACTGCCATATCTCGCGAACGGATTGACTAATCCGCAAAATTTCTGTTGCATCTGAAAGTAGAAACTCGCCCGATTACAACGGTATGCGTACTTTTCCCCTAGGCCGTTCTAGTTATTCGTTTCGAGCATCAGAACTGCGAAAATTTTGAGTTTCTCAAGCGTTTCTTACCTCCAAACTGCCATATCTCGCGAACGGATTGACAAATCCGCAAAATTTCTGTTGCATCTGAAAGTAGAAACTCGCCCGATTACAATGGTATGCGTACTTTTCCCCTAGGCCGTTCTAGTTATTCGTTTCGAGCATCAGAACTGCGAAAATTTTGAGTTTCTCAAGCGTTTCTTACCTACAAACTGCCATATCTCGCGAACGGATTGACCAATCCCCAAAATTTCTGTTGCATCTGAACGTAGAAACTCGCCCGATTACAACGGTATGCGTACTTTTCCCCTAGGCCGTTCTGGTTATTCGTTTCGAGCATCAGAACTGTGAAAATTTTGAGTTTCTCAACCGTTTCTTACCTCCAAACTGCCATATCTCGCGGACGGATTGACCAATCCGCAAAATTTCTGTTGCATCTGAAAGTAGAAACTCGCCCGATTACAACGGTATGCGACCTTTCCCCTAGGCCGTTCTAGTTATTCGTTTCGAGCATCAGAACTGCGAAAATGTTGAGTTTCTCAAGCGTTTCTTACCTCCAAACTGCCATATCTCGCGAACGGATTGACCAATCCGCAAAATTTCTGTTGCATCTGAACCTAGAAACTCGCCCGATTACAACGGTATGCGTACTTTTCCCCTAGGCCGTTCTGGTTATTCGTTTCGAGCATCAGAACTGTGAAAATTTTGAGTTTCTCAACCGTTTCTTACCTCCAAACTGCCATATCTCGCGGACGGATTGACCAATCCTTAAAATTTCTGTTGCATCTGAAAGTAGAAACTCGCCCGATTACAACGGTATGCGTACTTTTCCCCTAGGCCGTTGTAGTTATTCGCTTCGAGCATGAGAACTGCGAAAATTTTGGGTTTCTCAAGCGTTGCTTACCTCCAAACTGCCATATCTCGCGAACGGATTGACCAATCCGCAAAATTTCTGTTGCATCCGAAAGTAGAAACTCGCCCGATTACAACGGTATGCGTACTTTTCCCCTAGGCCGTTCTGGTTACTCGTTTCGAGCATCAGAACTGTGATAATTTTGAGTTTCTTAAGCGTTTCTTACCTCCAAACTGCCATATCTCGCGAACGGATTGACCAATCCGCAAAATTTCTGTTGCATCTGAAAGTAGAAACTCGTCCGATTACAACGGTATGCGTACTTTTCCCCTAGGCCGTTCTAGTTATTCGTTTCGAGCATCAGAACTGCGAAAATGTTGATATTCTCAAGCGTTTCTTACCTACAAACTGCCATATCTCGCGAACGGATTGACCAATCCGCAAAATTTCTGTTGCATCTGAAAGTAGAAACTCGCCCGATTACAACGGTATGCGTACTTTTCCCCTAGGCCGTTCTAGTTATTCGTTTCGAGCATCAGAACTGCAAAAATTTTGAGTTTCTCAAGCGTTTATTACCTCCAAACTGCCATATCTCGCGAACGGATTGACTAATCCGCAAAATTTCTGTTGCATCTGAAAGTAGAAACTCGCCCGATTACAACGGTATGCGTGCTTTTCCCCTAGGCCGTTCTAGTTATTCGTTTCGAGCATCAGAACTGCGAAAATGTTGATATTCTCAAGCGTTTCTTACCTACAAACTGCCATATCTCCCGAACGGATTGACCAATCCGCAAAATTTCTGTTGCATCTGAAAGTAGAAACTCGCCCGATTACAACAGTATGCGTACTTTTCCCCTAGACCGTTCTAGTTATGCTTGTCGAGCATCAGAACTGCGAAAATTTTGAGTTTCTCAAGCGTTTCTTACCTCCAAACTGCCATATCTCGCGAACGGATTGACTAATCCACAAAATTTCTGTTGCATCTAAAAGTAGAAACTCACCCGATTACAATGGTATGCGTACTTTTCCCCTAGGCCGTTCTGGTTACTCGTTTCGAGCATCAGAACTGTGATAATTTTGAATTTCTCAACCGTTTCTTACCTCCAAACTGCCATATCTCGCGAACGGATTGACCAATCCGCAAAATTTCTGTTGCATCTGAAAGTAGAAAGTCGCCCGATTACAACGGTATGCGTACTTTTCCCCTAGACCGTTCTAGTTATGCTTGTCGAGCATCAGAACTGCGAAAATTTTGAGTTTCTCAAGCGTTTCATACCTCCAAACTGCCATATCTCGCGAACGGATTGACTAATCCGCAAAATTTCTGTTGCATCTGAAAGTAGAAACTCGCCCGATTACAACGGTATGCGTACTTTTCCCCTAGGCCGTTCTAGTTATTCGTTTCGAGCATCAGAACTGCGAAAATTTTGAGTTTCTCAAGCGTCTCTTACCTCCAAACTGCCATATCTCGCGAACGGATTGACCAATCCGCAAAATTTCTGTTGCATCTGAAAGTAGAAACTCGCCCGATTACAACGGTATGCGTACTTTTCCCCTAGGCCGTTCTGGTTACTCGTTTCGAGCATCAGAACTGTGATAATTTTGAATTTCTCAACCGTTTCTTACCTCCAAACTGCCATATCTCGCGAACGGATTGACCAATCCGCAAAATTTCTGTTGCATCTGAAAGTAGAAAGTCGCCCGATTACAACGGTATGCGTACTTTTCCCCTAGACCGTTCTAGTTATGCTTGTCGAGCATCAGAACTGCGAAAATTTTGAGTTTCTCAAGCGTTTCATACCTCCAAACTGCCATATCTCGCGAACGGATTGACTAATCCGCAAAATTTCTGTTGCATCTGAAAGTAGAAAGTCGCCCGATTACAACGGTATGCGTACTTTTCCCCTAGACCGTTCTAGTTATGCTTGTCGAGCATCAGAACTGCGAAAATTTTGAGTTTCTCAAGCGTTTCATACCTCCAAACTGCCATATCTCGCGAACGGATTGACTAATCCGCAAAATTTCTGTTGCATCTGAAAGTAGAAACTCGCCCGATTACAACGGTATGCGTACTTTTCCCCTAGGCCGTTCTAGTTATTCATTTCGAGCATCAGAACTGCGAAAATTTTGAGTTTCTCAAGCGTTTCTTACCTCCAAACTGCCATATCTCGCGAACGGATTGACCAATCCGCAAAATTTCTGTTGCATCTGAAAGTAGAAACTCGCCCGATTACAACGGTATGCGTACTTTTCCCCTAGGCCGTTCTGGTTACTCGTTTCGAGCATCAGAACTGTGATAATTTTCAATTTCTCAACCGTTTCTTACCTCCAAACTGCCATATCTCGCGAACGGATTGACCAATCCGCAAAATTTCTGTTGCATCTGAAAGTAGAAAGTCGCCCGATTACAACGGTATGCGTACTTTTCCCCTAGACCGTTCTAGTTATGCTTGTCGAGCATCAGAACTGCGAAAATTTTGAGTTTCTCAAGCGTTTCATACCTCCAAACTGCCATATCTCGCGAACGGATTGACTAATCCGCAAAATTTCTGTTGCATCTGAAAGTAGAAACTCGCCCGATTACAACGGTATGCGTACTTTTCCCCTAGGCCGTTCTAGTTATTCATTTCGAGCATCAGAACTGCGAAAATTTTGAGTTTCTCAAGCGTTTCTTACCTCCAAACTGCCATATCTCGCGAACGGATTGACCAATCCGCAAAATTTCTGTTGCATCTGAAAGTAGAAACTCGCCCGATTACAACGGTATGCGTACTTTTCCCCTAGGCCGTTCTGGTTACTCGTTTCGAGCATCAGAACTGTGATAATTTTCAATTTCTCAACCGTTTCTTACCTCCAAACTGCCATATCTCGCGAACGGATTGACCAATCCGCAAAATTTCTGTTGCATCTGAAAGTAGAAAGTCGCCCGATTACAACGGTATGCGTACTTTTCCCCTAGACCGTTCTAGTTATGCTTGTCGAGCATCAGAACTGCGAAAATTTTGAGTTTCTCAAGCGTTTCATACCTCCAAACTGCCATATCTCGCGAACGGATTGACTAATCCGCAAAATTTCTGTTGCATCTGAAAGTAGAAACTCGCCCGATTACAACGGTATGCGTACTTTTCCCCTAGGCCGTTCTAGTTATTCGTTTCGAGCATCAGAACTGCGAAAATTTTGAGTTTCTCAAGCGTTTCTTACCTCCAAACTGCCATATCTCGCGAACGGATTGACAAATCCGCAAAATTTCTGTTGCATCTGAAAGTAGAAACTCGCCCGATTACAATGGTATGCGTACTTTTCCCCTAGGCCGTTCTAGTTATTCGTTTCGAGCATCAGAACTGCGAAAATTTTGAGTTTCTCAAGCGTTTCTTACCTACAAACTGCCATATCTCGCGAACGGATTGACCAATCCCCAAAATTTCTGTTGCATCTGAACGTAGAAACTCGCCCGATTACAACGGTATGCGTACTTTTCCCCTAGGCCGTTCTGGTTATTCGTTTCGAGCATCAGAACTGTGAAAATTTTGAGTTTCTCAACCGTTTCTTACCTCCAAACTGCCATATCTCGCGGACGGATTGACCAATCCGCAAAATTTCTGTTGCATCTGAAAGTAGAAACTCGCCCGATTACAACGGTATGCGACCTTTCCCCTAGGCCGTTCTAGTTATTCGTTTCGAGCATCAGAACTGCGAAAATGTTGAGTTTCTCAAGCGTTTCTTACCTCCAAACTGCCATATCTCGCGAACGGATTGACCAATCCGCAAAATTTCTGTTGCATCTGAACCTAGAAACTCGCCCGATTACAACGGTATGCGTACTTTTCCCCTAGGCCGTTCTGGTTATTCGTTTCGAGCATCAGAACTGTGAAAATTTTGAGTTTCTCAACCGTTTCTTACCTCCAAACTGCCATATCTCGCGGACGGATTGACCAATCCTTAAAATTTCTGTTGCATCTGAAAGTAGAAACTCGCCCGATTACAACGGTATGCGTACTTTTCCCCTAGGCCGTTGTAGTTATTCGCTTCGAGCATGAGAACTGCGAAAATTTTGGGTTTCTCAAGCGTTGCTTACCTCCAAACTGCCATATCTCGCGAACGGATTGACCAATCCGCAAAATTTCTGTTGCATCCGAAAGTAGAAACTCGCCCGATTACAACGGTATGCGTACTTTTCCCCTAGGCCGTTCTGGTTACTCGTTTCGAGCATCAGAACTGTGATAATTTTGAGTTTCTTAAGCGTTTCTTACCTCCAAACTGCCATATCTCGCGAACGGATTGACCAATCCGCAAAATTTCTGTTGCATCTGAAAGTAGAAACTCGTCCGATTACAACGGTATGCGTACTTTTCCCCTAGGCCGTTCTAGTTATTCGTTTCGAGCATCAGAACTGCGAAAATGTTGATATTCTCAAGCGTTTCTTACCTACAAACTGCCATATCTCCCGAACGGATTGACCAATCCGCAAAATTTCTGTTGCATCTGAAAGTAGAAACTCGCCCGATTACAACGGTATGCGTACTTTTCCCCTAGACCGTTCTAGTTATGCTTGTCGAGCATCAGAACTGCGAAAATTTTGAGTTTCTCAAGCGTTTCTTACCTCCAAACTGCCATATCTCGCGAACGGATTGACTAATCCACAAAATTTCTGTTGCATCTAAAAGTAGAAACTCACCCGATTACAATGGTATGCGTACTTTTCCCCTAGGCCGTTCTGGTTACTCGTTTCGAGCATCAGAACTGTGATAATTTTGAATTTCTCAACCGTTTCTTACCTCCAAACTGCCATATCTCGCGAACGGATTGACCAATCCGCAAAATTTCTGTTGCATCTGAAAGTAGAAAGTCGCCCGATTACAACGGTATGCGTACTTTTCCCCTAGACCGTTCTAGTTATGCTTGTCGAGCATCAGAACTGCGAAAATTTTGAGTTTCTCAAGCGTTTCATACCTCCAAACTGCCATATCTCGCGAACGGATTGACTAATCCGCAAAATTTCTGTTGCATCTGAAAGTAGAAACTCGCCCGATTACAACGGTATGCGTACTTTTCCCCTAGGCCGTTCTAGTTATTCGTTTCGAGCATCAGAACTGCGAAAATTTTGAGTTTCTCAAGCGTTTCTTACCTCCAAACTGCCATATCTCGCGAACGGATTGACCAATCCGCAAAATTTCTGTTGCATCTGAAAGTAGAAACTCGCCCGATTACAACGGTATGCGTACTTTTCCCCTAGGCCGTTCTGGTTACTCGTTTCGAGCATCAGAACTGTGATAATTTTGAATTTCTCAACCGTTTCTTACCTCCAAACTGCCATATCTCGCGAACGGATTGACCAATCCGCAAAATTTCTGTTGCATCTGAAAGTAGAAAGTCGCCCGATTACAACGGTATGCGTACTTTTCCCCTAGACCGTTCTAGTTATGCTTGTCGAGCATCAGAACTGCGAAAATTTTGAGTTTCTCAAGCGTTTCATACCTCCAAACTGCCATATCTCGCGAACGGATTGACTAATCCGCAAAATTTCTGTTGCATCTGAAAGTAGAAAGTCGCCCGATTACAACGGTATGCGTACTTTTCCCCTAGACCGTTCTAGTTATGCTTGTCGAGCATCAGAACTGCGAAAATTTTGAGTTTCTCAAGCGTTTCATACCTCCAAACTGCCATATCTCGCGAACGGATTGACTAATCCGCAAAATTTCTGTTGCATCTGAAAGTAGAAACTCGCCCGATTACAACGGTATGCGTACTTTTCCCCTAGGCCGTTCTAGTTATTCATTTCGAGCATCAGAACTGCGAAAATTTTGAGTTTCTCAAGCGTTTCTTACCTCCAAACTGCCATATCTCGCGAACGGATTGACCAATCCGCAAAATTTCTGTTGCATCTGAAAGTAGAAACTCGCCCGATTACAACGGTATGCGTACTTTTCCCCTAGACCGTTCTAGTTATGCTTGTCGAGCATCAGAACTGCGAAAATTTTGAGTTTCTCAAGCGTTTCTTACCTCCAAACTGCCATATCTCGCGAACGGATTGACTAATCCACAAAATTTCTGTTGCATCTAAAAGTAGAAACTCACCCGATTACAATGGTATGCGTACTTTTCCCCTAGGCCGTTCTAGTTATTCGTTTCGAGCATCAGAACTGCGAAAATTTTGAGTTTCTCAAGCGTTTCTTACCTCCAAACTGCCATATCTCGCGAACGGATTGACCAATCCGCAAAATTTCTGTTGCATCTGAAAGTAGAAAGTCGCCCGATTACAACGGTATGCGTACTTTTCCCCTAGGCCGTTCTAGTTATTCATTTCGAGCATTAGAACTGCGAAAATTTTGAGTTTCTCAAGCGTTTCTTACCTCCAAACTGCCATATCTCGCGAACGGATTGACTAATCCGCAAAATTTCTGTTGCTTCTGAAAGTAGAAACTCGCCCGATTACAACGGTATGCGTACTTTTCCCCTAGGCCGTTCTAGTTATTCGTTTCGAGCATCAGAACTGCGAAAATTTTGAGTTTCTCAAGCGTTTCTGACCTCCAAACTGCCATATCTCGCGAACGGATTGACCAATCCGCAAAATTTCTGTTGCATCTGAACGTAGAAACTCGCCCGATCACAACGGTATGCGTACTTTTCCCCTAGTCCGTTCTAGTTATTCGTTTCGAGCATCAGAACTGCGAAAATTTTGAGTTTCTCAACCGTTTCTTACCTCCAAACTGCCATATCTCGCGAACGGATTGACCCATCCGCAAAATTTCTGTTGCATCTGAAAGTAGAAAGTCGCCCGATTACAACGGTATGCGTACTTTTCCCCTAGGCCGTTCTAGTTATTCATTTCGAGCATCAGAACTGCGAAAATTTTGAGTTTCTCAAGCGTTTCTTACCTCCAAACTGCCATATCTCGCGAACGGATTGACTAATCCGCAAAATTTCTGTTGCATCTGAAAGTAGAAACTCGCCCGATTACAACGGTATGCGTACTTTTCCCCTAGGCCGTTCTAGTTATTCGTTTCGAGCATCAGAACTGCGAAAATTTTGAGTTTCTCAAGCGTTTCTGACCTCCAAACTGCCATATCTCGCGAACGGATTGACCAATCCGCAAAATTTCTGTTGCATCTGAACGTAGAAACTCGCCCGATTACAACGGTATGCGTACTTTTCCCCTAGTCCGTTCTAGTTATTCGTTTCGAGCATCAGAACTGCGAAAATTTTGAGTTTCTCAAGCGTTACTTACCTACAAACTGCAATATCTCGCGAACGGATTGACCAATCCGCAAAATTTCTGTTGCATCTGAAAGTAGAAACTCGCCCGATTACAACGGTATGCGACCTTTCCCCTAGGCCGTTCTAGTTATTCGTTTCGAGCATCAGAACTGCGAAAATGTTGAGTTTCTCAAGCGTTTCTTACCTCCAAACTGCCATATCTCGCGAACGGATTGACCAATCCGCAAAATTTCTGTTGCATCCGAAAGTAGAAACTCGCCCGATTACAACGGTATGCGTACTTTTCCCCTAGGCCGTTCTAGTTATTCATTTCGAGCATTAGAACTGCGAAAATTTTGAGTTTCTCAAGCGTTTCTTACCTCCAACCTGCCATATCTCGCGAACGGATTGACTAATCCGCAAAATTTCTGTTGCATCTGAAAGTAGAAACTCGCCCGATTACAACGGTATGCGTACTTTTCCCCTAGGCCGTTCTGGTTATTCGTTTCGAGCATCAGAACTGTGAAAATTTTGAGTTTCTCAACCGTTTCGTACCTCCAAACTGCCATATCTCGCGAACGGATTGACCCATCCGCAAAATTTCTGTTGCATCTGAAAGTAGAAAGTCGCCCGATTACAACGGTATGCGTACTTTTCCCCTAGGCCGTTCTAGTTATTCATTTCGAGCATCAGAACTGCGAAAATTTTGAGTTTCTCAAGCGTTTCTTACCTCCAAACTGCCATATCTCGCGAACGGATTGACTAATCCGCAAAATTTCTGTTGCATCTGAAAGTAGAAACTCGCCCGATTACAACGGTATGCGTACTTTTCCCCTAGGCCGTTCTAGTTATTCGTTTCGAGCATCAGAACTGCGAAAATTTTGAGTTTCTCAAGCGTTTCTGACCTCCAAACTGCCATATCTCGCGAACGGATTGACCAATCCGCAAAATTTCTGTTGCATCTGAACGTAGAAACTCGCCCGATTACAACGGTATGCGTACTTTTCCCCTAGTCCGTTCTAGTTATTCGTTTCGAGCATCAGAACTGCGAAAATTTTGAGTTTCTCAAGCGTTTCTTACCTACAAACTGCCATATCTCGCGAACGGATTGACCAATCCGCAAAATTTCTATTGCATCTGAAAGTAGAAACTCGCCCGATTACAACGGTATACGTACTTTTCCCCTAGACCGTTCTAGTTATGCTTGTCGAGCATCAGAACTGCGAAAATTTTGAGTTTCTCAAGCGTTTCTTACCTCCAAACTGCCATATTTCGCGAACGGATTGACCAATCCGCAAAATTTCTGTTGCATCTGAAAGTAGAAACTCGCCCGATTACAACGGTATGCGTACTTTTCCCCTAGACCGTTCTAGTTATTCGTTTCGAGCATCAGAACTGCGAAAATTTTGAGTTTCTCAAGCGTTTCTGACCTCCAAACTGCCATATCTCGCGAACGGATTGACCAATCTGCAAAATTTCTGTTGCATCTGAACGTAGAAACTCGCCCGATTACAACGGTATGCGTACTTTTCCCCTAGTCCGTTCTAGTTATTCGTTTCGAGCATCAGAACTGCGAAAATTTTTAGTTTCTCAAGCGTTTCTTACCTCCAAACTGCCATATCTAGCGAACGGATTGACCAATCCGCAAAATTTCTGTTGCATCTGAAAGTAGAAACTCGCCCGATTACAACGGTATGCGACCTTTCCCCTAGGCCGTTCTAGTTATTCGTTTCGAGCATCAGAACTGCGAAAATGTTGAGTTTCTCAAGCGTTTCTTACCTACAAACTGCCATATCTCGCGAACGGATTGACCAATCCGCAAAATTTCTGTTGCGTCTGAAAGTAGAAACTCGCCCGATTACAACGGTATGCGTACTTTTCCCCTAGACCGATCTAGTTATGCTTGTCGAGCATCAGAACTGCGAAAATTTTGAGTTTCTCAAGCGTTTCTTACCTCCAAACTGCCATATCTCGCGAACGGATTGACCAATCCGCAAAATTTCTGTTGCATCTGAAAGTAGAAACTCGCCCGATTACAACGGTATGCGTACTTTTCCCCTAGGCCGTTCTGGTTACTCGTTTCGAGCATCAGAACTGTGATAATTTTGAATTTCTCAACCGTTTCTTACCTCCAAACTGCCATATCTCGCGAACGGATTGACCAATCCGCAAAATTTCTGTTGCATCTGAAAGTAGAAAGTCGCCCGATTACAACGGTATGCGTACTTTTCCCCTAGACCGTTCTAGTTATGCTTGTCGAGCATCAGAACTGCGAAAATTTTGAGTTTCTCAAGCGTTTCTTACCTCCAAACTGCCATATCTCGCGAACGGATTGACTAATCCGCAAAATTTCTGTTGCATCTGAAAGTAGAAACTCGCCCGATTACAACGGTATGCGTACTTTTCCCCTAGGCCGTTCTAGTTATTCGTTTCGAGCATCAGAACTGCGAAAATTTTGAGTTTCTCAAGCGTTTCTTACCTCCAAACTGCCATATCTCGCGAACGGATTGACAAATCCGCAAAATTTCTGTTGCATCTGAAAGTAGAAACTCGCCCGATTACAATGGTATGCGTACTTTTCCCCTAGGCCGTTCTAGTTATTCGTTTCGAGCATCAGAACTGCGAAAATTTTGAGTTTCTCAAGCGTTTCTTACCTACAAACTGCCATATCTCGCGAACGGATTGACCAATCCCCAAAATTTCTGTTGCATCTGAACGTAGAAACTCGCCCGATTACAACGGTATGCGTACTTTTCCCCTAGGCCGTTCTGGTTATTCGTTTCGAGCATCAGAACTGTGAAAATTTTGAGTTTCTCAACCGTTTCTTACCTCCAAACTGCCATATCTCGCGGACGGATTGACCAATCCGCAAAATTTCTGTTGCATCTGAAAGTAGAAACTCGCCCGATTACAACGGTATGCGACCTTTCCCCTAGGCCGTTCTAGTTATTCGTTTCGAGCATCAGAACTGCGAAAATGTTGAGTTTCTCAAGCGTTTCTTACCTCCAAACTGCCATATCTCGCGAACGGATTGACCAATCCGCAAAATTTCTGTTGCATCTGAACCTAGAAACTCGCCCGATTACAACGGTATGCGTACTTTTCCCCTAGGCCGTTCTGGTTATTCGTTTCGAGCATCAGAACTGTGAAAATTTTGAGTTTCTCAACCGTTTCTTACCTCCAAACTGCCATATCTCGCGGACGGATTGACCAATCCGCAAAATTTCTGTTGCATCTGAAAGTAGAAACTCGCCCGATTACAACGGTATGCGTACTTTTCCCCTAGGCCGTTGTAGTTATTCGCTTCGAGCATGAGAACTGCGAAAATTTTGGGTTTCTCAAGCGTTGCTTACCTCCAAACTGCCATATCTCGCGAACGGATTGACCAATCCGCAAAATTTCTGTTGCATCCGAAAGTAGAAACTAGCCCGATTACAACGGTATGCGTACTTTTCCCCTAGGCCGTTCTGGTTACTCGTTTCGAGCATCAGAACTGTGATAATTTTGAGTTTCTTAAGCGTTTCTTACCTCCAAACTGCCATATCTCGCGAACGGATTGACCAATCCGCAAAATTTCTGTTGCATCTGAAAGTAGAAACTCGTCCGATTACAACGGTATGCGTACTTTTCCCCTAGGCCGTTCTAGTTATTCGTTTCGAGCATCAGAACTGCGAAAATGTTGATATTCTCAAGCGTTTCTTACCTACAAACTGCCATATCTCCCGAACGGATTGACCAATCCGCAAAATTTCTGTTGCATCTGAAAGTAGAAACTCGCCCGATTACAACGGTATGCGTACTTTTCCCCTAGACCGTTCTAGTTATGCTTGTCGAGCATCAGAACTGCGAAAATTTTGAGTTTCTCAAGCGTTTCTTA
The DNA here is from genome assembly GCF_051014685.1 of Ptiloglossa arizonensis. Taxonomy (NCBI): domain Eukaryota; kingdom Metazoa; phylum Arthropoda; class Insecta; order Hymenoptera; family Colletidae; genus Ptiloglossa; species Ptiloglossa arizonensis. The sequence goes on from NW_027479087.1 coordinate 99,635, forward strand.
CCTCCAAACTGCCATATCTCGCGAACGGATTGACTAATCCACAAAATTTCTGTTGCATCTAAAAGTAGAAACTCACCCGATTACAATGGTATGCGTACTTTTCCCCTAGGCCGTTCTAGTTATTCGTTTCGAGCATCAGAACTGCGAAAATTTTGAGTTTCTCAAGCGTTTCTTACCTCCAAACTGCCATATCTCGCGAACGGATTGACCAATCCGCAAAATTTCTGTTGCATCTGAAAGTAGAAAGTCGCCCGATTACAACGGTATGCGTACTTTTCCCCTAGGCCGTTCTAGTTATTCATTTCGAGCATTAGAACTGCGAAAATTTTGAGTTTCTCAAGCGTTTCTTACCTCCAAACTGCCATATCTCGCGAACGGATTGACTAATCCGCAAAATTTCTGTTGCTTCTGAAAGTAGAAACTCGCCCGATTACAACGGTATGCGTACTTTTCCCCTAGGCCGTTCTAGTTATTCGTTTCCAGCATCAGAACTGCGAAAATTTTGAGTTTCTCAAGCGTTTCTGACCTCCAAACTGCCATATCTCGCGAACGGATTGACCAATCCGCAAAATTTCTGTTGCATCTGAACGTAGAAACTCGCCCGATTACAACGGTATGCGTACTTTTCCCCTAGTCCGTTCTAGTTATTCGTTTCGAGCATCAGAACTGCGAAAATTTTGAGTTTCTCAACCGTTTCTTACCTCCAAACTGCCATATCTCGCGAACGGATTGACCCATCCGCAAAATTTCTGTTGCATCTGAAAGTAGAAAGTCGCCCGATTACAACGGTATGCGTACTTTTCCCCTAGGCCGTTCTAGTTATTCATTTCGAGCATCAGAACTGCGAAAATTTTGAGTTTCTCAAGCGTTTCTTACCTCCAAACTGCCATATCTCGCGAACGGATTGACTAATCCGCAAAATTTCTGTTGCATCTGAAAGTAGAAACTCGCCCGATTACAACGGTATGCGTACTTTTCCCCTAGGCCGTTCTAGTTATTCGTTTCGAGCATCAGAACTGCGAAAATTTTGAGTTTCTCAAGCGTTTCTGACCTCCAAACTGCCATATCTCGCGAACGGATTGACCAATCCGCAAAATTTCTGTTGCATCTGAACGTAGAAACTCGCCCGATTACAACGGTATGCGTACTTTTCCCCTAGTCCGTTCTAGTTATTCGTTTCGAGCATCAGAACTGCGAAAATTTTGAGTTTCTCAAGCGTTACTTACCTACAAACTGCAATATCTCGCGAACGGATTGACCAATCCGCAAAATTTCTGTTGCATCTGAAAGTAGAAACTCGCCCGATTACAACGGTATGCGTTCTTTTCCCCTAGGCCGTTCTGGTTATTCGTTTCGAGCATCAGAACTGTGAAAATTTTGAGTTTCTCAACCGTTTCTTACCTCCAAACTGCCATATCTCGCGAACGGATTGACCCATCCGCAAAATTTCTGTTGCATCTGAAAGTAGAAAGTCGCCCGATTACAACGGTATGCGTACTTTTCCCCTAGGCCGTTCTAGTTATTCATTTCGAGCATCAGAACTGCGAAAATTTTGAGTTTCTCAAGCGTTTCTTACCTCCAAACTGCCATATCTCGCGAACGGATTGACCAATCCGCAAAATTTCTGTTGCATCTGAACGTAGAAACTCGCCCGATTACAACGGTATGCGTACTTTTCCCCTAGTCCGTTCTAGTTATTCGTTTCGAGCATCAGAACTGCGAAAATTTTGAGTTTCTCAAGCGTTACTTACCTACAAACTGCAATATCTCGCGAACGGATTGACCAATCCGCAAAATTTCTGTTGCATCTGAAAGTAGAAACTCGCCCGATTACAACGGTATGCGTTCTTTTCCCCTAGGCCGTTCTGGTTATTCGTTTCGAGCATCAGAACTGTGAAAATTTTGAGTTTCTCAACCGTTTCTTACCTCCAAACTGCCATATCTCGCGAACGGATTGACCCATCCGCAAAATTTCTGTTGCATCTGAAAGTAGAAAGTCGCCCGATTACAACGGTATGCGTACTTTTCCCCTAGGCCGTTCTAGTTATTCATTTCGAGCATCAGAACTGCGAAAATTTTGAGTTTCTCAAGCGTTTCTTACCTCCAAACTGCCATATCTCGCGAACGGATTGACCAATCCGCAAAATTTCTGTTGCATCTGAAAGTAGAAACTCGCCCGATTACAACGGTATGCGTACTTTTCCCCTAGTCCGTTCTAGTTATTCGTTTCGAGCATCAGAACTGCGAAAATTTTGAGTTTCTCAAGCGTTACTTACGTACAAACTGCCATATCTCGCGAACGGATTGACCAATCCGCAAAATTTCTGTTGCATCTGAACGTAGAAACTCGCCCGATTACAACGGTATGCGTACTTTTCCCCTAGTCCGTTCTAGTTATTCGTTTCGAGCATCAGAACTGCGAAAATTTTGAGTTTCTCAAGCGTTACTTACCTACAAACTGCCATATCTCGCGAACGGATTGACCAATCCGCAAAATTTCTGTTGCATCTGAAAGTAGAAACTCGCCCGATTACAACGGTATGCGTACTTTTCCCCTAGGCCGTTCTGGTTATTCGTTTCGAGCATCAGAACTGTGAAAATTTTGAGTTTCTCAACCGTTTCTTACCTCCAAACTGCCATATCTCGCGAACGGATTGACCCATCCGCAAAATTTCTGTTGCATCTGAAAGTAGAAAGTCGCCCGATTACAACGGTATGCGTACTTTTCCCCTAGGCCGTTCTAGTTATTCATTTCGAGCATCAGAACTGCGAAAATTTTGAGTTTCTCAAGCGTTTCTTACCTCCAAACTGCCATATCTCGCGAACGGATTGACTAATCCGCAAAATTTCTGTTGCATCTGAAAGTAGAAACTCGCCCGATTACAACGGTATGCGTACTTTTCCCCTAGGCCGTTCTAGTTATTCGTTTCGAGCATCAGAACTGCGAAAATTTTGAGTTTCTCAAGCGTTTCTGACCTCCAAACTGCCATATCTCGCGAACGGATTGACCAATCCGCAAAATTTCTGTTGCATCTGAAAGTAGAAACTCGCCCGATTACAAAGGTATGCGACCTTTCCCCTAGGCCGTTCTAGTTATTCGTTTCGAGCATCAGAACTGCGAAAATTTTGAGTTTCTCAAGCGTTTCTGACCTCCAAACTGCCATATCTCGCGAACGGATTGACCAATCCGCAAAATTTCTGTTGCATCTGAACGTAGAAACTCGCCCGATTACAACGGTATGCGTACTTTTCCCCTAGTCCGTTCTAGTTATTCGTTTCGAGCATCAGAACTGCGAAAATTTTTAGTTTCTCAAGCGTTTCTTACCTCCAAACTGCCATATCTAGCGAACGGATTGACCAATCCGCAAAATTTCTGTTGCATCTGAAAGTAGAAACTCGCCCGATTACAACGGTATGCGTACTTTTCCCCTAGTCCGTTCTAGTTATTCGTTTCGAGCATCAGAACTGCGAAAATTTTGAGTTTCTCAAGCGTTACTTACGTACAAACTGCCATATCTCGCGAACGGATTGACCAATCCGCAAAATTTCTGTTGCATCTGAACGTAGAAACTCGCCCGATTACAACGGTATGCGTACTTTTCCCCTAGTCCGTTCTAGTTATTCGTTTCGAGCATCAGAACTGCGAAAATTTTGAGTTTCTCAAGCGTTACTTACCTACAAACTGCCATATCTCGCGAACGGATTGACCAATCCGCAAAATTTCTGTTGCATCTGAAAGTAGAAACTCGCCCGATTACAACGGTATGCGTACTTTTCCCCTAGGCCGTTCTGGTTATTCGTTTCGAGCATCAGAACTGTGAAAATTTTGAGTTTCTCAACCGTTTCTTACCTCCAAACTGCCATATCTCGCGAACGGATTGACCCATCCGCAAAATTTCTGTTGCATCTGAAAGTAGAAAGTCGCCCGATTACAACGGTATGCGTACTTTTCCCCTAGGCCGTTCTAGTTATTCATTTCGAGCATCAGAACTGCGAAAATTTTGAGTTTCTCAAGCGTTTCTTACCTCCAAACTGCCATATCTCGCGAACGGATTGACTAATCCGCAAAATTTCTGTTGCATCTGAAAGTAGAAACTCGCCCGATTACAACGGTATGCGTACTTTTCCCCTAGGCCGTTCTAGTTATTCGTTTCGAGCATCAGAACTGCGAAAATTTTGAGTTTCTCAAGCGTTTCTGACCTCCAAACTGCCATATCTCGCGAACGGATTGACCAATCCGCAAAATTTCTGTTGCATCTGAAAGTAGAAACTCGCCCGATTACAACGGTATGCGTACTTTTCCCCTAGGCCGTTCTAGTTATTCGTTTCGAGCATCAGAACTGTGAAAATTTTGAGTTTCTCAACCGTTTCTTACCTCCAAACTGCCATATCTCGCGAACGGATTGACCAATCCGCAAAATTTCTGTTGCATCCGAACGTAGAAACTCGCCCGATTACAACGGTATGCGTACTTTTCCCCTAGGCCGTTCTAGTCATTCGTTTCGAGCATCAGAACTGCGAAAATTTTGAGTTTCTCAAGCGTTTCTGACCTCCAAACTGCCATATCTCGCGAACGGATTGACCAATCCGCAAAATTTCTGTTGCATCTGAACGTAGAAACTCGCCCGATTACAACGGTATGCGTACTTTTCCCCTAGTCCGTTCTAGTTATTCGTTTCGAGCATCAGAACTGCGAAAATTTTGAGTTTCTCAAGCGTTTCTTACCTACAAACTGCCATATCTCGCGAACGGATTGACCAATCCGCAAAATTTCTGTTGCATCTGAAAGTAGAAACTCGCCCGATTACAACGGTATGCGTACTTTTCCCCTAGGCCGTTCTGGTTATTCGTTTCGAGCATCAGAACTGTGAAAATTTTGAGTTTCTCAACCGTTTCTTACCTCCAAACTGCCATATCTCGCGAACGGATTGACCCATCCGCAAAATTGCTGTTGCATCTGAAAGTAGAAACTCGCCCGATTACAACGGTATGCGTACTTTTCCCCTAGTCCGTTCGAGTTATTCGTTTCGAGCATCAGAACTGCGAAAATTTTGAGTTTCTCAAGCGTTTCTTACATCCAAACTGCCATATCTCGCGAACGGATTGACCAATCCGCAAAATTTCTGTTGCATCTGAAAGTAGAAACTCGCCCGATTACAACGGTATGCGTACTTTTCCCCTATTCCGTTCTAGTTATTCGTTTCGAGCATCAGAACTGCGAAAATTTTGAGTTTCTCAAGCGTTTCTTACCTCCAAACTGCCATATCTCGCGAACGGATTGACCAATCCGCAAAATTGCTGTTGCATCTGAAAGTAGAAACTCGCCCGATTACAACGGTATGCGTACTTTTCCCCTAGTCCGTTCTAGTTATTCGTTTCGAGCATCAGAACTGCGAAAATTTTGAGTTTCTCAAGCGTTTCTTACCTCCAAACTGCCATATCTCGCGAACGGATTGACTAATCCGCAAAATTTCTGTTGCATCTGAAAGTTGAAACTCGCCCGATTACTACGGTATGCGTACTTTTCCCCTAGACCGTTCTAGTTATGCTTGTCGAGCTTCAGAACTGCGAAAATTTTGAGTTTCTCAAGCGATTCTTACCTCCAAACTGCCATATCTCGCGAACGGATTGACTAAACCGCAAAATTTCTGTTGCATCTGAAAGTAGAAACTCGCCCGATTACAACGGTATGCGTACTTTTCCCCTAGGCCCTTCTACTTATTCGTTTCGAGCATCAGAACTGCGAAAATTTTGAGTTTCTCAAGCGTTTCTTACCTCCAAACTGCCATATCTCGCGAACGGATTGACCAATCCGCAAAATTTCTGTTGCATCTGAAAGTAGAAACTCGCCCGATTACAAAGGTATGCGTACTTTTCCCCTAGACCGTTCTAGTTATGCTTGTCGAGCTTCAGAACTGCGAAAATTTTGAGTTTCTCAAGCGATTCTTACCTCCAAACTGCCATATCTCGCGAACGGATTGACTAAACCGCAAAATTTCTGTTGCATCTGAAAGTAGAAACTCGCCCGATTACAACGGTATGCGTACTTTTCCCCTAGGCCCTTCTACTTATTCGTTTCGAGCATCAGAACTGCGAAAATTTTGAGTTTCTCAAGCGTTTCTTACCTCCAAACTGCCATATCTCGCGAACGGATTGACCAATCCGCAAAATTTCTGTTGCATCTGAACGTAGAAACTCGCCCGATTACAACGGTATGCGTACTTTTCCCCTAGTCCGTTCTAGTTATTCGTTTCGAGCATCAGAACTGCGAAAATTTTGAGTTTCTCAAGCGTTTCTTACCTACAAACTGCCATATCTCGCGAACGGATTGACCAATCCGCAAAATTTCTGTTGCATCTGAAAGTAGAAACTCGCCCGATTACAACGGTATGCGTACTTTTCCCCTAGGCCGTTCTGGTTATTCGTTTCGAGCATCAGAACTGTGAAAATTTTGAGTTTCTCAACCGTTTCTTACCTCCAAACTGCCATATCTCGCGAACGGATTGACCCATCCGCAAAATTGCTGTTGCATCTGAAAGTAGAAACTCGCCCGATTACAACGGTATGCGTACTTTTCCCCTAGTCCGTTCGAGTTATTCGTTTCGAGCATCAGAACTGCGAAAATTTTGAGTTTCTCAAGCGTTTCTTACATCCAAACTGCCATATCTCGCGAACGGATTGACCAATCCGCAAAATTTCTGTTGCATCTGAAAGTAGAAACTCGCCCGATTACAACGGTATGCGTACTTTTCCCCTATTCCGTTCTAGTTATTCGTTTCGAGCATCAGAACTGCGAAAATTTTGAGTTTCTCAAGCGTTTCTTACCTCCAAACTGCCATATCTCGCGAACGGATTGACCAATCCGCAAAATTGCTGTTGCATCTGAAAGTAGAAACTCGCCCGATTACAACGGTATGCGTACTTTTCCCCTAGTCCGTTCTAGTTATTCGTTTCGAGCATCAGAACTGCGAAAATTTTGAGTTTCTCAAGCGTTTCTTACCTCCAAACTGCCATATCTCGCGAACGGATTGACTAATCCGCAAAATTTCTGTTGCATCTGAAAGTTGAAACTCGCCCGATTACTACGGTATGCGTACTTTTCCCCTAGACCGTTCTAGTTATGCTTGTCGAGCTTCAGAACTGCGAAAATTTTGAGTTTCTCAAGCGATTCTTACCTCCAAACTGCCATATCTCGCGAACGGATTGACTAAACCGCAAAATTTCTGTTGCATCTGAAAGTAGAAACTCGCCCGATTACAACGGTATGCGTACTTTTCCCCTAGGCCCTTCTACTTATTCGTTTCGAGCATCAGAACTGCGAAAATTTTGAGTTTCTCAAGCGTTTCTTACCTCCAAACTGCCATATCTCGCGAACGGATTGACCAATCCGCAAAATTTCTGTTGCATCTGAAAGTAGAAACTCGCCCGATTACAAAGGTATGCGTACTTTTCCCCTAGACCGTTCTAGTTATGCTTGTCGAGCTTCAGAACTGCGAAAATTTTGAGTTTCTCAAGCGATTCTTACCTCCAAACTGCCATATCTCGCGAACGGATTGACTAAACCGCAAAATTTCTGTTGCATCTGAAAGTAGAAACTCGCCCGATTACAACGGTATGCGTACTTTTCCCCTAGGCCCTTCTACTTATTCGTTTCGAGCATCAGAACTGCGAAAATTTTGAGTTTCTCAAGCGTTTCTTACCTCCAAACTGCCATATCTCGCGAACGGATTGACCAATCCGCAAAATTTCTGTTGCATCTGAACGTAGAAACTCGCCCGATTACAACGGTATGCGTACTTTTCCCCTAGTCCGTTCTAGTTATTCGTTTCGAGCATCAGAACTGCGAAAATTTTGAGTGTCTCAAGCGTTTCTTACCTACAAACTGCCATATCTCGCGAACGGATTGACCAATCCGCAAAATTTCTGTTGCATCTGAAAGTAGAAACTCGCCCGATTACAACGGTATGCGTACTTTTCCCCTAGGCCGTTCTGGTTATTCGTTTCGAGCATCAGAACTGTGAAAATTTTGAGTTTCTCAACCGTTTCTTACCTCCAAACTGCCATATCTCGCGAACGGATTGACCCATCCGCAAAATTGCTGTTGCATCTGAAAGTAGAAACTCGCCCGATTACAACGGTATGCGTACTTTTCCCCTAGTCCGTTCTAGTTATTCGTTTCGAGCATCAGAACTGCGAAAATTTTGAGTTTCTCAAGCGTTTCTTACATCCAAACTGCCATATCTCGCGAACGGATTGACCAATCCGCAAAATTTCTGTTGCATCTGAAAGTAGAAACTCGCCCGATTACAACGGTATGCGTACTTTTCCCCTAGACCGTTCTAGTTATGCTTGTCGAGCATCAGAACTGCGAAAATTTTGAGTTTCTCAAGCGTTTCTTACCTCCAAACTGCCATATCTCGCGAACGGATTGACCAATCCGCAAAATTTCTGTTGCATCTGAAAGTAGAAACTCGCCCGATTACAACGGTATGCGTACTTTTCCCCTAGGCCGTTCTAGTTATTCGTTTCGAGCATCAGAACTGCGAAAATTTTGAGTTTCTCAAGCGTTTCTTACCTCCAAACTGCCATATCTCGCGAACGGATTGAGAAATCCGCAAAATTTCTGTTGCATCTGAAAGTAGAAACTCGCCCGATTACAATGGTATGCGTACTTTTCCCCTAGGCCGTTCTAGTTATTCGTTTCGAGCATCAGAACTGCGAAAATTTTGAGTTTCTCAAGCGTTTCTTACCTACAAACTGCCATATCTCGCGAACGGATTGACCAATCCGCAAAATTTCTGTTGCATCTGAAAGTAGAAACTCGCCCGATTACAACGGTATGCGTACTTTTCCCCTAGGCCGTTCTAGTTATTCGTTTCGAGCATCAGAACTGCGAAAATTTTGAGTTTCTCAAGCGTTTCTTACCTCCAAACTGCCATATCTCGCGAACGGATTGACCAATCCGCAAAATTTCTGTTGCATCTGAACGTAGAAACTCGCCCGATTACAACGGTATGCGTACTTTTCCCCTAGGCCGTTCTGGTTATTCGTTTCGAGCATCAGAACTGTGAAAATTTTGAGTTTCTCAACCGTTTCTTACCTCCAAACTGCCATATCTCGCGGACGGATTGACCAATCCGCAAAATTTCTGTTGCATCTGAAAGTAGAAACTCGCCCGATTACAACGGTATGCGACCTTTCCCCTAGGCCGTTCTAGTTATTCGTTTCGAGCATCAGAACTGCGAAAATGTTGAGTTTCTCAAGCGTTTCTTACCTCCAAATTGCCATATCTCGCGAACGGATTGACCAATCCGCAAAATTTCTGTTGCATCTGAACATAGAAACTCGCCCGATTACAACGGTATGCGTACTTTTCCCCTAGGCCGTTCTAGTTATTCGTTTCGAGCATCAGAACTGTGAAAATTTTGAGTTTCTCAACCGTTTCTTACCTCCAAACTGCCATATCTCGCGGACGGATTGACCAATCCGCAAAATTTCTGTTGCATCTGAAAGTAGAAACTCGCCCGATTACAACGGTATGCGTACTTTTCCCCGAGACCGTTCTAGTTATTCGTTTCGAGCATCATAACTGCGAAAATTTTGAGTTTCTCAAGCGTTTCTGACATCCAAACTGCCATATCTCGCGAACGGATTGACCAATCCGCAAAATTTCTGTTGCATCTGAACGTAGAAACTCGCCCGATTACAACGGTATGCGTACTTTTCCCCTAGTCCGTTCTAGTTATTCGTTTCGAGCATCAGAACTGCGAAAATTTTGAGTTTCTCAAGCGTTTCTTACCTCCAAACTGCCATATCTCGCGAACGGATTGACCAATCCGCAAAATTTCTGTTGCATCCGAACGTAGAAACTCGCCCGATTACAACGGTATGCGTACTTTTCCCCTAGGCCGTTCTAGTCATTCGTTTCGAGCATCAGAACTGCGAAAATTTTGAGTTTCTCAAGCGTTTCTGACCTCCAAACTGCCATATCTCGCATACGGATTGACCAATCCGCAAAATTTCTGTTGCATCTGAACGTAGAAACTCGCCCGATTACAACGGTATGCGTACTTTTCCCCTAGTCCGTTCTAGTTATTCGTTTCGAGCATCAGAACTGCGAAAATTTTGAGTTTCTCAAGCGTTTCTTACCTACAAACTGCCATATCTCGCGAACGGATTGACCAATCCGCAAAATTTCTGTTGCATCTGAAAGTAGAAACTCGCCCGATTACAACGGTATGCGTACTTTTCCCCTAGGCCGTTCTGGTTATTCGTTTCGAGCATCAGAACTGTGAAAATTTTGAGTTTCTCAACCGTTTCTTACCTCCAAACTGCCATATCTCGCGAACGGATTGACCCATCCGCAAAATTGCTGTTGCATCTGAAAGTAGAAACTCGCCCGATTACAACGGTATGCGTACTTTTCCCCTAGTCCGTTCTAGTTATTCGTTTCGAGCATCAGAACTGCGAAAATTTTGAGTTTCTCAAGCGTTTCTTACATCCAAACTGCCATATCTCGCGAACGGATTGACCAATCCGCAAAATTTCTGTTGCATCTGAAAGTAGAAACTCGCCCGATTACAACGGTATGCGTACTTTTCCCCTATTCCGTTCTAGTTATTCGTTTCGAGCATCAGAACTGCGAAAATTTTGAGTTTCTCAAGCGTTTCTTACCTCCAAACTGCCATATCTCGCGAACGGATTGACCAATCCGCAAAATTGCTGTTGCATCTGAAAGTAGAAACTCGCCCGATTACAACGGTATGCGTACTTTTCCCCTAGTCCGTTCTAGTTATTCGTTTCGAGCATCAGAACTGCGAAAATTTTGAGTTTCTCAAGCGTTTCTTACCTCCAAACTGCCATATCTCGCGAACGGATTGACTAATCCGCAAAATTTCTGTTGCATCTGAAAGTTGAAACTCGCCCGATTACTACGGTATGCGTACTTTTCCCCTAGACCGTTCTAGTTATGCTTGTCGAGCTTCAGAACTGCGAAAATTTTGAGTTTCTCAAGCGATTCTTACCTCCAAACTGCCATATCTCGCGAACGGATTGACTAAACCGCAAAATTTCTGTTGCATCTGAAAGTAGAAACTCGCCCGATTACAACGGTATGCGTACTTTTCCCCTAGGCCCTTCTACTTATTCGTTTCGAGCATCAGAACTGCGAAAATTTTGAGTTTCTCAAGCGTTTCTTACCTCCAAACTGCCATATCTCGCGAACGGATTGACCAATCCGCAAAATTTCTGTTGCATCTGAAAGTAGAAACTCGCCCGATTACAAAGGTATGCGTACTTTTCCCCTAGACCGTTCTAGTTATGCTTGTCGAGCTTCAGAACTGCGAAAATTTTGAGTTTCTCAAGCGATTCTTACCTCCAAACTGCCATATCTCGCGAACGGATTGACTAAACCGCAAAATTTCTGTTGCATCTGAAAGTAGAAACTCGCCCGATTACAACGGTATGCGTACTTTTCCCCTAGGCCCTTCTACTTATTCGTTTCGAGCATCAGAACTGCGAAAATTTTGAGTTTCTCAAGCGTTTCTTACCTCCAAACTGCCATATCTCGCGAACGGATTGACCAATCCGCAAAATTTCTGTTGCATCTGAACGTAGAAACTCGCCCGATTACAACGGTATGCGTACTTTTCCCCTAGTCCGTTCTAGTTATTCGTTTCGAGCATCAGAACTGCGAAAATTTTGAGTTTCTCAAGCGTTTCTTACCTACAAACTGCCATATCTCGCGAACGGATTGACCAATCCGCAAAATTTCTGTTGCATCTGAAAGTAGAAACTCGCCCGATTACAACGGTATGCGTACTTTTCCCCTAGGCCGTTCTGGTTATTCGTTTCGAGCATCAGAACTGTGAAAATTTTGAGTTTCTCAACCGTTTCTTACCTCCAAACTGCCATATCTCGCGAACGGATTGACCCATCCGCAAAATTGCTGTTGCATCTGAAAGTAGAAACTCGCCCGATTACAACGGTATGCGTACTTTTCCCCTAGTCCGTTCTAGTTATTCGTTTCGAGCATCAGAACTGCGAAAATTTTGAGTTTCTCAAGCGTTTCTTACATCCAAACTGCCATATCTCGCGAACGGATTGACCAATCCGCAAAATTTCTGTTGCATCTGAAAGTAGAAACTCGCCCGATTACAACGGTATGCGTACTTTTCCCCTATTCCGTTCTAGTTATTCGTTTCGAGCATCAGAACTGCGAAAATTTTGAGTTTCTCAAGCGTTTCTTACCTCCAAACTGCCATATCTCGCGAACGGATTGACCAATCCGCAAAATTGCTGTTGCATCTGAAAGTAGAAACTCGCCCGATTACAACGGTATGCGTACTTTTCCCCTAGTCCGTTCTAGTTATTCGTTTCGAGCATCAGAACTGCGAAAATTTTGAGTTTCTCAAGCGTTTCTTACCTCCAAACTGCCATATCTCGCGAACGGATTGACTAATCCGCAAAATTTCTGTTGCATCTGAAAGTTGAAACTCGCCCGATTACTACGGTATGCGTACTTTTCCCCTAGACCGTTCTAGTTATGCTTGTCGAGTTTCAGAACTGCGAAAATTTTGAGTTTCTCAAGCGATTCTTACCTCCAAACTGCCATATCTCGCGAACGGATTGACTAAACCGCAAAATTTCTGTTGCATCTGAAAGTAGAAACTCGCCCGATTACAACGGTATGCGTACTTTTCCCCTAGGCCCTTCTACTTATTCGTTTCGAGCATCAGAACTGCGAAAATTTTGAGTTTCTCAAGAGTTTCTTACCTCCAAACTGCCATATCTCGCGAACGGATTGACCAATCCGCAAAATTTCTGTTGCATCTGAAAGTAGAAACTCGCCCGATTACAAAGGTATGCGTACTTTTCCCCTAGACCGTTCTAGTTATGCTTGTCGAGCATCAGAACTGCGAAAATTTTGAGTTTCTCAAGCGTTTCATACCTCCAAACTGCCATATCTCGCGAACGGATTGACCAAACCGCAAAATTTCTGTTGCATCTGAAAGTAGAAACTCGCCCGATTACAACGGTATGCGTACTTTTCCCCTAGGCCGCTCTAGTTATTCGTTTCGAGCATCAGAACTGCGAAAATTTTGTGATTCTCAAGTGTTTCATACTTCCAAACTGCCATATCTCGCGTACGGATTGACCAATCCGCAAAATTTCTGATGCATCTGAAAGTAGAAACTCGCCCGATTACAACGGTATGCGTACTTTTCCCCTAGGACGCTCTAGTTATTCGTTTCGAGCATCAGAACTGTGAAAATTTTGTGTTTCTCAAGTGTTTCATACCTCCAAACTGCCATATCTCGCGAACGGATTGACCAATCCGCAAAATTTCTGTTGCATCTGAAAGTAGAAACTCGCCCGATTACAACGGTATGCGTACTTTTCCCCTAGACCGTTCTAGTTATGCTTGTCGAGCATCAGAACTGCGAAAATGTTGAGTTTCTCAAGCGTTTCTTACCTACAGACTGCCATATCTCGCGAACGGATTGACCAATCCGCAAAATTTCTGTTGCATCTGAAAGTAGAAACTCGCTCGATTACAACGGTATGCGTACTTTTCCCCTAGACCGTTCTAGTTATGCTTGTCGAGCTTCAGAACTGCGAAAATTTTGAGTTTCTCAAGCGATTCTTACCTCCAAACTGCCATATCTCGCGAACGGATTGACTAAACCGCAAAATTTCTGTTGCATCTGAACGTAGAAACTCGCCCGATTACAACGGTATGCGTACTTTTCCCCTAGTCCGTTCTAGTTATTCGTTTCGAGCATCAGAACTGCGAAAATTTTGAGTTTCTCAAGCGTTTCTTACCTCCAAACTGCCATATCTCGCGAACGGATTGACCAATCCGCAAAATTTCTGTTGCATCCGAACGTAGAAACTCGCCCGATTACAACGGTATGCGTACTTTTCCCCTAGGCCGTTCTAGTCATTCGTTTCGAGCATCAGAACTGCGAAAATTTTGAGTTTCTCAAGCGATTCTTACCTCCAAACTGCCATATCTCGCGAACGGATTGACTAAACCGCAAAATTTCTGTTGCATCTGAACGTAGAAACTCGCCCGATTACAACGGTATGCGTACTTTTCCCCTAGTCCGTTCTAGTTATTCGTTTCGAGCATCAGAACTGCGAAAATTTTGAGTTTCTCAAGCGTTTCTTACCTCCAAACTGCCATATCTCGCGAACGGATTGACCAATCCGCAAAATTTCTGTTGCATCCGAACGTAGAAACTCGCCCGATTACAACGGTATGCGTACTTTTCCCCTAGGCCGTTCTAGTCATTCGTTTCGAGCATCAGAACTGCGAAAATTTTGAGTTTCTCAAGCGTTTCTGACCTCCAAACTGCCATATCTCGCATACGGATTGACCAATCCGCAAAATTTCTGTTGCATCTGAACGTAGAAACTCGCCCGATTACAACGGTATGCGTACTTTTCCCCTAGTCCGTTCTAGTTATTCGTTTCGAGCATCAGAACTGCGAAAATTTTGAGTTTCTCAAGCGTTTCTTACCTACAAACTGCCATATCTCGCGAACGGATTGACCAATCCGCAAAATTTCTGTTGCATCTGAAAGTAGAAACTCGCCCGATTACAACGGTATGCGTACTTTTCCCCTAGGCCGTTCTGGTTATTCGTTTCGAGCATCAGAACTGTGAAAATTTTGAGTTTCTCAACCGTTTCTTACCTCCAAACTGCCATATCTCGCGAACGGATTGACCCATCCGCAAAATTGCTGTTGCATCTGAAAGTAGAAACTCGCCCGATTACAACGGTATGCGTACTTTTCCCCTAGTCCGTTCTAGTTATTCGTTTCGAGCATCAGAACTGCGAAAATTTTGAGTTTCTCAAGCGTTTCTTACATCCAAACTGCCATATCTCGCGAACGGATTGACCAATCCGCAAAATTTCTGTTGCATCTGAAAGTAGAAACTCGCCCGATTACAACGGTATGCGTACTTTTCCCCTATTCCGTTCTAGTTATTCGTTTCGAGCATCAGAACTGCGAAAATTTTGAGTTTCTCAAGCGTTTCTTACCTCCAAACTGCCATATCTCGCGAACGGATTGACCAATCCGCAAAATTGCTGTTGCATCTGAAAGTAGAAACTCGCCCGATTACAACGGTATGCGTACTTTTCCCCTAGTCCGTTCTAGTTATTCGTTTCGAGCATCAGAACTGCGAAAATTTTGAGTTTCTCAAGCGTTTCTTACCTCCAAACTGCCATATCTCGCGAACGGATTGACTAATCCGCAAAATTTCTGTTGCATCTGAAAGTTGAAACTCGCCCGATTACTACGGTATGCGTACTTTTCCCCTAGACCGTTCTAGTTATGCTTGTCGAGCTTCAGAACTGCGAAAATTTTGAGTTTCTCAAGCGATTCTTACCTCCAAACTGCCATATCTCGCGAACGGATTGACTAAACCGCAAAATTTCTGTTGCATCTGAAAGTAGAAACTCGCCCGATTACAACGGTATGCGTACTTTTCCCCTAGGCCCTTCTACTTATTCGTTTCGAGCATCAGAACTGCGAAAATTTTGTGATTCTCAAGTGTTTCATACTTCCAAACTGCCATATCTCGCGAACGGATTGACCAATCCGCAAAATTTCTGTTGCATCTGAAAGTAGAAACTCGCCCGATTACAAAGGTATGCGTACTTTTCCCCTAGACCGTTCTAGTTATGCTTGTCGAGCTTCAGAACTGCGAAAATTTTGAGTTTCTCAAGCGATTCTTACCTCCAAACTGCCATATCTCGCGAACGGATTGACTAAACCGCAAAATTTCTGTTGCATCTGAAAGTAGAAACTCGCCCGATTACAACGGTATGCGTACTTTTCCCCTAGGCCCTTCTACTTATTCGTTTCGAGCATCAGAACTGCGAAAATTTTGAGTTTCTCAAGCGTTTCTTACCTCCAAATTGCCATATCTCGCGAACGGATTGACCAATCCGCAAAATTTCTGTTGCATCTGAACGTAGAAACTCGCCCGATTACAACGGTATGCGTACTTTTCCCCTAGTCCGTTCTAGTTATTCGTTTCGAGCATCAGAACTGCGAAAATTTTGAGTTTCTCAAGCGTTTCTTACCTACAAACTGCCATATCTCGCGAACGGATTGACTAATCCGCAAAATTTCTGTTGCATCTGAAAGTTGAAACTCGCCCGATTACTACGGTATGCGTACTTTTCCCCTAGACCGTTCTAGTTATGCTTGTCGAGTTTCAGAACTGCGAAAATTTTGAGTTTCTCAAGCGATTCTTACCTCCAAACTGCCATATCTCGCGAACGGATTGACTAAACCGCAAAATTTCTGTTGCATCTGAAAGTAGAAACTCGCCCGATTACAACGGTATGCGTACTTTTCCCCTAGGCCCTTCTACTTATTCGTTTCGAGCATCAGAACTGCGAAAATTTTGAGTTTCTCAAGCGTTTCTTACCTCCAAACTGCCATATCTCGCGAACGGATTGACCAATCCGCAAAATTTCTGTTGCATCTGAAAGTAGAAACTCGCCCGATTACAAAGGTATGCGTACTTTTCCCCTAGACCGTTCTAGTTATGCTTGTCGAGCTTCAGAACTGCGA
The DNA here is from genome assembly GCF_051014685.1 of Ptiloglossa arizonensis. Lineage (NCBI taxonomy): Eukaryota > Metazoa > Arthropoda > Insecta > Hymenoptera > Colletidae > Ptiloglossa > Ptiloglossa arizonensis. Next base: position 116,230 of record NW_027479087.1, read on the forward strand.
AAATTTTGAGTTTCTCAAGCGATTCTTACCTCCAAACTGCCATATCTCGCGAACGGATTGACTAAACCGCAAAATTTCTGTTGCATCTGAACGTAGAAACTCGCCCGATTACAACGGTATGCGTACTTTTCCCCTAGGCCCTTCTACTTATTCGTTTCGAGCATCAGAACTGCGAAAATTTTGAGTTTCTCAAGCGTTTCTTACCTCCAAACTGCCATATCTCGCGAACGGATTGACCAATCCGCAAAATTTCTGTTGCATCTGAAAGTAGAAACTCGCCCGATTACAAAGGTATGCGTACTTTTCCCCTAGTCCGTTCTAGTTATTCGTTTCGAGCATCAGAACTGCGAAAATTTTGAGTTTCTCAAGCGTTTCTTACCTCCAAACTGCCATATCTCGGGAACGGATTGACCAATCCGCAAAATTTCTGTTGCATCTGAAAGTAGAAACTCGCCCGATTACAAAGGTATGCGTACTTTTCCCCTAGGCCGTTCTAGTTATTCGTTTCGAGCATCAGAACTGCGAAAATGTTGAGTTTCTCAAGCGTTTCTTACCTACAGACTGCCATATCTCGCGAACGGATTGACCAATCCGCAAAATTTCTGTTGCATCTGAAAGTAGAAACTCGCTCGATTACAACGGTATGCGTACTTTTCCCCTAGACCGTTCTAGTTATGCTTGTCGAGCATCAGAACTGCGAAAATTTTGAGTTTCTCAAGCGTTTCATACCTCCAAACTGCCATATCTCGCGAACGGATTGACCAAACCGCAAAATTTCTGTTGCATCTGAAAGTAGAAACTCGCCCGATTACAACGGTATGCGTACTTTTCCCCTAGGCCGCTCTAGTTATTCGTTTCGAGCATCAGAACTGCGAAAATTTTGTGATTCTCAAGTGTTTCATACTTCCAAACTGCCATATCTCGCGTACGGATTGACCAATCCGCAAAATTTCTGATGCATCTGAAAGTAGAAACTCGCCCGATTACAACGGTATGCGTACTTTTCCCCTAGGACGCTCTAGTTATTCGTTTCGAGCATCAGAACTGTGAAAATTTTGTGTTTCTCAAGTGTTTCATACTTCCAAACTGCCATATCTCGCGAACGGATTGACCAATCCGCAAAATTTCTGTTGCATCTGAAAGTAGAAACTCGCCCGATTACAACGGTATGCGTACTTTTCCCCTAGACCGTTCTAGTTATGCTTGTCGAGCATCAGAACTGCGAAAATGTTGAGTTTCTCAAGCGTTTCTTACCTACAGACTGCCATATCTCGCGAACGGATTGACCAATCCGCAAAATTTCTGTTGCATCTGAAAGTAGAAACTCGCTCGATTACAACGGTATGCGTACTTTTCCCCTAGACCGTTCTAGTTATGCTTGTCGAGCTTCAGAACTGCGAAAATTTTGAGTTTCTCAAGCGATTCTTACCTCCAAACTGCCATATCTCGCGAACGGATTGACTAAACCGCAAAATTTCTGTTGCATCTGAAAGTAGAAACTCGCCCGATTACAACGGTATGCGTACTTTTCCCCTAGGCCCTTCTACTTATTCGTTTCGAGCATCAGAACTGCGAAAATTTTGAGTTTCTCAAGCGTTTCTTACCTCCAAACTGCCATATCTCCCGAACGGATTGACCAATCCGCAAAATTTCTGTTGCATCTGAAAGTAGAAACTCGCCCGATTACAAAGGTATGCGTACTTTTCCCCTAGTCCGTTCTAGTTATTCGTTTCGAGCATCAGAACTGCGAAAATTTTGAGTTTCTCAAGCGTTTCTTACCTCCAAACTGCCATATCTCGGGAACGGATTGACCAATCCGCAAAATTTCTGTTGCATCTGAAAGTAGAAACTCGCCCGATTACAAAGGTATGCGTACTTTTCCCCTAGGCCGTTCTAGTTATTCGTTTCGAGCATCAGAACTGCGAAAATGTTGAGTTTCTCAAGCGTTTCTTACCTACAGACTGCCATATCTCGCGAACGGATTGACCAATCCGCAAAATTTCTGTTGCATCTGAAAGTAGAAACTCGCTCGATTACAACGGTATGCGTACTTTTCCCCTAGACCGTTCTAGTTATGCTTGTCGAGCATCAGAACTGCGAAAATTTTGAGTTTCTCAAGCGTTTCTTACCTCCAAACTGCCATATCTCCCGAACGGATTGACCAATCCGCAAAATTTCTGTTGCATCTGAAAGTAGAAACTCGCCCGATTACAACGGTATGCGTACTTTTCCCCTAGGCCGTTCTGGTTATTCGTTTCGGGCATCAGAACTGTGAAAATTTTGAGTTTCTCAACCGTTTCTTACATCCAAACTGCCATATCTCGCGAACGGATTGACCAATCCGCAAAATTTCTGTTGCATCTGAAAGTAGAAAGTCGCCCGATTACAACGGTATGCGTACTTTTCCCCTAGACCGTTCTATTTATGCTTGTCGAGCATCAGAACTGCGAAAATTTTCAGTTTCTCAAGCGTTTCATACCTCCAAACTGCCATATCTCGCGAACGGATTGACCAATCCGCAAAATTTCTGTTGCATCTGAAAGTAGAAACTCGCCCGATTACAACGGTATGAGTAGTTTTCCCCTAGACCGTTCTAGTTATTCGTTTCGAGCATCAGAACTGCGAAAATTTTGAGTTTCTCAAGCGTTTCTTACCTCCAAACTGCCATATCTCGCGAACGGATTGACCAATCCGCAAAATTTCTGTTGCATCTGAAAGTAGAAACTCGCCCGATTACAACGGTATGCGTACTTTTCCCCTAGACCGTTCTAGTTATTCGTTTCGAGCATCAGAACTGCGAAAATGTTGAGTTTCTCAAGCGTTTCTTACCTCCAAACTGCCATATCTCGCGAACGGATTGACTAATCCGCAAAATTTCTGTTGCATCTGAAACTAGAAACTCGCCCGATTACAACGGTATGCGTACTTTTCCCCTAGGCCGTTCTAGTTATTCGTTTCGAGCATCAGAACTGCGAAAATGTTGAGTTTCTCAAGCGTTTCTTACTTCCAAACTGCCATATCTCGCGAACGGATTGACCAATCCGCAAAATTTCTGATGCATCTGAAAGTAGAAACTCGCCCCGATTACAACGGTATGCGTACTTTTCCCCTAGTCCGTTCTAGTTATTCGTTTCGAGCATCAGAACTGCGAAAATTTTGAGTTTCTCAAGCGTTTCTTACCTCCAAACTGCCATATCTCGCGAACTGATTGACCAATCCGCAAAATTTCTGTTGCATCTGAAAGTAGAGACTCGCCAGATTACAACGGCATGCGTACTTTTCCCCCAGGCCGTTCTAGTTATTCGTTTCGAGCATCAGAACTGCGAAAATGTTGAGTTTCTCAAGCGTTTCTTACCTACAATCTGCCATATCTCGCGAACGGATCGACCAATCCGCAAAATTTCTGTTGCTTCTGAATGTAGAAACTCGCCCGATTACAACGGTATGAGTACTTTTCCCCTAGACCGTTCTAGTTATGCTTGCCGAGCATCAGAACTGCGAAAATTTTGAGTTTCTCAAGCGATTCTTACATCCAAACTGCCATATCTCGCGAACGGATTGACTAATCCGCAAAATTTCTGTTGCATCTGAAAGTAGAAACTCGCCCGATTACAACGGTATGCGTACTTTTCCCCTAGGCCGTTCTAGTTATTCGTTTCGAGCATCAGAACTGCGAAAATTTTGAGTTTCTCAAGCGTTCCTTACCTCCAAACTGCCATATCTCGCGAACGGATTGACCAAACCGCAAAATTTCCGTTGCATCTGAAAGTAGAAACTCGCCCGATTACAACGGTATGCGTACTTTTCCCCTAGTCCGTTCTAGCTATTCGTTTCGAGCATCAGAACTGCGAAAATTTTGAGTTTCTCAAGCGTTTCTTACCTCCAAACTGCCATATCTCGCGAACGGATTGACCAATCCGCAAAATTTCTGTTGCATCTGAAAGTAGAAACTCGCCCGATGACAACGGTATGCGTACTTTTCCCCTAGACCGTTCTAGTTATTCGTTTCGAGCATCAGAACTGCGAAAATGTTGAGTTTCTCAAGCGTTTCTTACCTCCAAACTGCCATATCTCGCGAACGGATTGACTAATCCGCAAAATTTCTGTTGCATCTGAAACTAGAAACTCGCCCGATTACAACGGTATGCGTACTGTTCCCCTAGGCCGTGCTAGTTATTCGTTTCGAGCATCAGAACTGCGAAAATTTTGAGTTACTCAAGCGTTTCTTACCTCCAAACTGCCATATCTCGCGAACGGATTGACCAATCCGCAAAATTTCTGTTGCATCTGAAAGTAGAAACTCGCCCGATTACAACGGTATGCGTATTTTTCCCCTAGGCCGTTCTAGTTATTCGTTTCGAGCATCAGAACTGCGAAAATGTTGAGTTTCTCAAGCGTTTCTTACCTACAAACTGCCATATCTCGCGAACGGATTGACCAATCCGCAAAATTTCTGTTGCATCTGAAAGTAGAAACTCGCTCGATTACAACGGTATGCGTACTTTTCCCCTAGACCGTTCTAGTTATGCTTGTCGAGCATCAGAACTGCGAAAATTTTGAGTTTCTCAAGCGTTTCCTACCTCCAAACTGCCATATCTCGCGAACGGATTGACCAATCCGCAAAATTTCTGTTGCATCTGAAAGTAGAAACTCGCCCGATTACAACGGTATGCGTAGTTTTCCCCTAGGCCGTTGTAGTTATACGTTTCGAGCATGAGAACTGCGAAAATTTTGGGTTTCTCAAGCGTTTCCTACCTCCAAACTGCCATATCTCGCGAACGGATTGACCAATCCGCAAAATTTCTGTTGCATCTGAAAGTAGAAAGTCGCCCGATTACAACGGTATGCGTACTTTTCCCCTAGACCGTTCTAGGTATGCTTGTCGAGCATCAGAACTGCGAAAATTTTGAGTTTCTCAAGCGTTTCTTACCTCCAAACTGCCATATCTCGCGAACGGATTGACCAATCCGCAAAATTTCTGTTGCATCTGAAAGTAGAAAGTCGCCCGATTACAACGGTATGCGTACTTTTCCCCTAGGCCGTTCTAGTTATGCTTGCCGAGCATCAGAACTGCGAAAATTTTGAGTTTCTCAAGCGATTCTTACCTCCAAACTGCCATATCTCGCGAACGGATTGACTAATCCGCAAAATTTCTGTTGCATCTGAAACTAGAAACTTGCCCGATTACAACGGTATGCGTACTGTTCCCCTAGGCCGTGCTAGTTATTCGTTTCGAGCATCAGAACTGCGAAAATTTTGAGTTACTCAAGCGTTTCTTACCTCCAAACTGCCATATCTCGCGAACGGATTGACCAATCCGCAAAATTTCTGTTGCATCTGAAAGTAGAAACTCGCCCGATTACAACGGTATGCGTACTTTTCCCCTAGGCCGTTCTGGTTATTCGTTTCGAGCATCAGAATTGTGAAAATTTTGAGTTTCTCAACCGTTTCTTACCTCCAATCTGCCATATCTCGCGAACGGATTGACCAATCCGCAAAATTTCTGTTGCATCTGAAAGTAGAAAGTCACCCGATTACAACGGTACGCGTACTTTTCCCCTAGACCGTTCTAGGTATGCTTGTCGAGCATCAGAACTGCGAAAATTTTGAGTTTCTCAAGCGTTTCTTACCTCCAAACTGCCATATCTCGCGAACGGATTGACCAATCCGCAAAATTTCTGTTGCATCTGAAAGTAGAAACTCGCCCGATTACAACGGTATGCGTACTTTTCCCCTAGTCCGTTCTAGTTATTCGTTTCGAGCATCAGAACTGCGAAAATTTTGAGTTTCTCAAGCGTTTCTTACCTCCAAACTGCCATATCTCGCGAACGGATTGACCAATCCGCAAAATTTCTATTGCATCTGAAAGTAGAAACTCGCCCGATTACAACGGTATGCGTACTTTTCCCCTAGACCGTTCTAGTTATGCTTGTCGAGCATCAGAACTGCGAAAATTTTGAGTTTCTCAAGCGTTTCTTACCTCCAAACTGCCATATCTCGCGAACGGATTGACCAATCCGCAAAATTTCTGTTGCATCTGAAAGTAGAAACTCGCCCGATTACAACGGTATGCGTACTTTTCCCCTAGTCCGTTCTAGTTATTCGTTTCGAGCATCAGAACTGCGAAAATTTTGAGTTTCTCAAGCGTTTCTTACCTCCAAACTGCCATGTCTCGCGAACGGATTGACCAATCCGCAAAATTTCTGTTGCATCTGAAAGTAGAAACTCGCCCGATTACAACGGTATGCGTACTTTTCCCCTAGGCCGTTCTAGTTAATCGTTTCGAGCATCAGAACTGCGAAAATTTTGAGTTTCTCAAGTGTTTCATACTTCCGAACTGCCATATCTCGCGAACGGATTGACCAATCCGCAAAATTTCTATTGCATCTGAAAGTAGAAACTCGCCCGATTACAACGGTATGCGTACTTTTCCCCTAGGCCGTTCTAGTTAATCGTTTCGAGCATCAGAACTGCGAAAATTTTGAGTTTCTCAAGTGTTTCATACTTCCGAACTGCCATATCTCGCGAACGGATTGACCAATCCGCAAAATTTCTATTGCATCTGAAAGTAGAAACTCGCCCGATTACAACGGTATGCGTACTTTTCCCCTAGACCGTTCTAGTTATGCTTGTCGAGCATCAGAACTTCGAAAATTTTGAGTTTCTCAAGCGTTTCTTACCTCCAAACTGCCATATCTCGCGAACGGATTGACCAATCCGCAAAATTTCTGTTGCATCTGAAAGTAGAAACTCGCCCAATTACAACGGTGTGCGTACTTTTCCCCTAGTCCGTTCTAGTTATTCGTTTCGAGCATCAGAACTGCGAAAATTTTGAGTTTCTCAAGCGTTTCTTACCTCCAAACTGCCATATCTCGCGAACGGATTGACTAATCCGCAAAATTTCTGTTGCATCTGAAACTAGAAACTCGCCCGATTACAACGGTAAGCGTACTTTTCCCCTAGGCCGTTCTAGTTATTCGTTTCGAGCATCAGAACTGCGAAAATGTTGAGTTTCTCAAGCGTTTCTTACCTACAAACTGCCATATCTCGCGAACGGATTGACCAATCCCCAAAATTTCTGTTGCATCTGAATGTAGAAACTCGCCCGATTACAACGGTATGCGTACTTTTCCCCTAGACCGTTCTAGTTATGCTTGTCGAGCATCAGAACTGCGAAAATTTTGAGTTTCTCAAGCGTTTCATACCTCCAAACTGCCATATCTCGCGAATGGATTGACCAATCCGCAAAATTTCTGTTGCATCTGAAAGTAGAAACTCGCCCGATTACAACGGTATGCGTACTTTTCCCCTAGTCCGTTCTAGTTATTCGTTTCGAGCATCAGAACTGCGAAAATTTTGAGTTTCTCAAGCGTTTCTTACCTCCAAACTGCCATATCTCGCGAACGGATTGACTAATCCGCAAAATTTCTGTTGCATCTGAAAGTAGAAACTCGCCCGATTACAACGGTATGCGTACTTTTCCCCTAGGCCGTTCTAGTTATTCGTTTCGAGCATCAGAACTGCGAAAATTTTGAGTTTCTCAAGCGTTTCTTACCTCCAAACTGCCATATCTCGCGAACGGATTGACCAATGCGCAAAATTTCTGTTGCATCTGAAAGTAGAAACTCGCCCGATTACAACGGTATGCGTACTTTTCCCCTAGGCCGCTCTAGTTATTCGTTTCGAGCATCAGAACTGCGAAAATTTTGTGTTTCTCAAGTGTTTTATACTTCCAAACAGCCATATCTCGCGAACGGATTGACCAATCCGCAAAATTTCTGTTGCATCTGAAAGTAGAAACTCGCCCGATTACAACGGTATTCGTACTTTTCCCCTAGGCCGTCCTAGTTATTCATTTCGAGCATCAGAACTGCGAAAATTTTGAGTTTCTCAAGCGTTTCTTACCTCCAAACTGCCATATCTCGCGAACGGATTGACCAATCCGCAAAATTTCTGTTGCATCTGAAAGTAGAAACTCGCCCGATTACAACGGTATGCGTACTTTTCCCCTATTCCGTTCTAGTTATTCGTTTCGAGCATCAGAACTGCGAAAATTTTGAGTTTCTCAAGCGTTTCTTACCTCCAAACTGCCATATCTCGCGAACGGATTGACCAATCCGCAAAATTTCTGTTGCATCTGAAAGTAGAAACTCGCCCGATTACAACGGTATGCGTACTTTTCCCCTAGTCCGTTCTAGTTATTCGTTTCGAGCATCAGAACTGCGAAAATTTTGAGTTTCTCAAGCGTTTCTTACCTCCAAACTGCCATATCTCGCGAACGGATTGACTAATCCGCAAAATTTCTGTTGCATCTGAAAGTAGAAACTCGCCCGATTACTACGGTATGCGTACTTTTCCCCTAGACCGTTCTAGTTATGCTTGTCGAGCTTCAGAACTGCGAAAATTTTGAGTTTCTCAAGCGATTCTTACCTCCAAACTGCCATATCTCGCGAACGGATTGACTAAACCGCAAAATTTCTGTTGCATCTGAAAGTAGAAACTCGCCCGATTACAACGGTATGCGTACTTTTCCCCTAGGCCGTTCTAGTTATTCGTTTCGAGCATCAGAACTGCGAAAATGTTGAGTTTCTCAAGCGTTTCTTACCTACAAACTGCCATATCTCGCGAACGGATTGACCAATCCCCAAAATTTCTGTTGCATCTGAATGTAGAAACTCGCCCGATTACAACGGTATGCGTACTTTTCCCCTAGACCGTTCTAGTTATGCTTGTCGAGCATCAGAACTGCGAAAATTTTGAGTTTCTCAAGCGTTTCATACCTCCAAACTGCCATATCTCGCGAATGGATTGACCAATCCGCAAAATTTCTGTTGCATCTGAAAGTAGAAACTCGCCCGATTACAACGGTATGCGTACTTTTCCCCTAGTCCGTTCTAGTTATTCGTTTCGAGCATCAGAACTGCGAAAATTTTGAGTTTCTCAAGCGTTTCTTACCTCCAAACTGCCATATCTCGCGAACGGATTGACTAATCCGCAAAATTTCTGTTGCATCTGAAAGTAGAAACTCGCCCGATTACAACGGTATGCGTACTTTTCCCCTAGGCCGTTCTAGTTATTCGTTTCGAGCATCAGAACTGCGAAAATTTTGAGTTTCTCAAGCGTTTCTTACCTCCAAACTGCCATATCTCGCGAACGGATTGACCAATGCGCAAAATTTCTGTTGCATCTGAAAGTAGAAACTCGCCCGATTACAACGGTATGCGTACTTTTCCCCTAGGCCGCTCTAGTTATTCGTTTCGAGCATCAGAACTGCGAAAATTTTGTGTTTCTCAAGTGTTTTATACATCCAAACAGCCATATCTCGCGAACGGATTGACCAATCCGCAAAATTTCTGTTGCATCTGAAAGTAGAAACTCGCCCGATTACAACGGTATTCGTACTTTTCCCCTAGGCCGTCCTAGTTATTCATTTCGAGCATCAGAACTGCGAAAATTTTGAGTTTCTCAAGCGTTTCTTACCTCCAAACTGCCATATCTCGCGAACGGATTGACCAATCCGCAAAATTTCTGTTGCATCTGAAAGTAGAAACTCGCCCGATTACAACGGTATGCGTACTTTTCCCCTATTCCGTTCTAGTTATTCGTTTCGAGCATCAGAACTGCGAAAATTTTGAGTTTCTCAAGCGTTTCTTACCTCCAAACTGCCATATCTCGCGAACGGATTGACCAATCCGCAAAATTTCTGTTGCATCTGAAAGTAGAAACTCGCCCGATTACAACGGTATGCGTACTTTTCCCCTAGTCCGTTCTAGTTATTCGTTTCGAGCATCAGAACTGCGAAAATTTTGAGTTTCTCAAGCGTTTCTTACCTCCAAACTGCCATATCTCGCGAACGGATTGACTAATCCGCAAAATTTCTGTTGCATCTGAAAGTAGAAACTCGCCCGATTACTACGGTATGCGTACTTTTCCCCTAGACCGTTCTAGTTATGCTTGTCGAGCTTCAGAACTGCGAAAATTTTGAGTTTCTCAAGCGATTCTTACCTCCAAACTGCCATATCTCGCGAACGGATTGACTAAACCGCAAAATTTCTGTTGCATCTGAAAGTAGAAACTCGCCCGATTACAACGGTATGCGTACTTTTCCCCTAGGCCCTTCTAGTTATTCGTTTCGAGCATCAGAACTGCGAAAATTTTGAGTTTCTCAAGCGTTTCTTACCTCCAAACTGCCATATCTCGCGAACGGATTGACCAATCCGCAAAATTTCTGTTGCATCTGAAAGTAGAAACTCGCCCGATTACAAAGGTATGCGTACTTTTCCCCTAGTCCGTTCTAGTTATTCGTTTCGAGCATCAGAACTGCGAAAATTTTGAGTTTCTCAAGCGTTTCTTACCTCCAAACTGCCATATCTCGGGAACGGATTGACCAATCCGCAAAATTTCTGTTGCATCTGAAAGTAGAAACTCGCCCGATTACAAAGGTATGCGTACTTTTGCCCTAGGCCGTTCTAGTTATTCGTTTCGAGCATCAGAACTGCGAAAATGTTGAGTTTCTCAAGCGTTTCTTACCTACAGACTGCCATATCTCGCGAACGGATTGACCAATCCGCAAAATTTCTGTTGCATCTGAAAGTAGAAACTCGCTCGATTACAACGGTATGCGTACTTTTCCCCTAGACCGTTCTAGTTATGCTTGTCGAGCATCAGAACTGCGAAAATTTTGTGTTTCTCAAGTGTTTCATACTTCCAAACTGCCATATCTCGCGAACGGATTGACCAATCCGCAAAATTTCTGATGCATCTGAAAGTAGAAACTCGCCCGATTACAACGGTATGCGTACTTTTCCCCTAGGACGCTCTAGTTATTCGTTTCGAGCATCAGAACTGTGAAAATTTTGTGTTTCTCAAGTGTTTCATACTTCCAAACTGCCATATCTCGCGAACGGATTGACCAATCCGCAAAATTTCTGTTGCATCTGAAAGTAGAAACTCGCCCGATTACAACGGTATGCGTACTTTTCCCCTAGGCCGTTCTGGTTATTCGTTTCGGGCATCAGAACTGTGAAAATTTTGAGTTTCTCAACCGTTTCTTACATCCAAACTGCCATATCTCGCGAACGGATTGACTAAGCCGCAAAATTTCTGTTGCATCTGAAAGTAGAAACTCGCCCGATTACAACGGTATTCGTACTTTTCCCCTAGGCCGCCCTAGTTATTCATTTCGAGCATCAGAACTGCGAAAATTTTGAGTTTCTCAAGCGTTTCTTACCTCCAAACTGCCATATCTCGCGAACGGATTGACCAATCCGCAAAATTTCTGTTGCATCTGAAAGTAGAAACTCGCCCGATTACAAAGGTATGCGTACTTTTCCCCTAGGCCGTTCTAGTTATTCGTTTCGAGCATCAGAACTGCGAAAATGTTGAGTTTCTCAAGCGTTTCTTACCTACAGACTGCCATATCTCGCGAACGGATTGACCAATCCGCAAAATTTCTGTTGCATCTGAAAGTAGAAACTCGCTCGATTACAACGGTATGCGTACTTTTCCCCTAGACCGTTCTAGTTATGCTTGTCGAGCATCAGAACTGCGAAAATTTTGAGTTTCTCAAGCGTTTCATACCTCCAAACTGCCATATCTCGCGAATGGATTGACCAATCCGCAAAATTTCTGTTGCATCTGAAAGTAGAAACTCGCCCGATTACAACGGTATGCGTACTTTTCCCCTAGTCCGTTCTAGTTATTCGTTTCGAGCATCAGAACTGCGAAAATTTTGAGTTTCTCAAGCGTTTCTTACCTCCAAACTGCCATATCTCGCGAACGGATTGACTAATCCGCAAAATTTCTGTTGCATCTGAAAGTAGAAACTCGCCCGATTACAACGGTATGCGTACTTTTCCCCTAGGCCGTTCTAGTTATTCGTTTCGAGCATCAGAACTGCGAAAATTTTGAGTTTCTCAAGCGTTTCTTACCTCCAAACTGCCATATCTCGCGAACGGATTGACCAATGCGCAAAATTTCTGTTGCATCTGAAAGTAGAAACTCGCCCGATTACAACGGTATGCGTACTTTTCCCCTAGGCCGCTCTAGTTATTCGTTTCGAGCATCAGAACTGCGAAAATTTTGTGTTTCTCAAGTGTTTTATACTTCCAAACAGCCATATCTCGCGAACGGATTGACCAATCCGCAAAATTTCTGTTGCATCTGAAAGTAGAAACTCGCCCGATTACAACGGTATTCGTACTTTTCCCCTAGGCCGTCCTAGTTATTCATTTCGAGCATCAGAACTGCGAAAATTTTGAGTTTCTCAAGCGTTTCTTACCTCCAAACTGCCATATCTCGCGAACGGATTGACCAATCCGCAAAATTTCTGTTGCATCTGAAAGTAGAAACTCGCCCGATTACAACGGTATGCGTACTTTTCCCCTATTCCGTTCTAGTTATTCGTTTCGAGCATCAGAACTGCGAAAATTTTGAGTTTCTCAAGCGTTTCTTACCTCCAAACTGCCATATCTCGCGAACGGATTGACCAATCCGCAAAATTTCTGTTGCATCTGAAAGTAGAAACTCGCCCGATTACAACGGTATGCGTACTTTTCCCCTAGTCCGTTCTAGTTATTCGTTTCGAGCATCAGAACTGCGAAAATTTTGAGTTTCTCAAGCGTTTCTTACCTCCAAACTGCCATATCTCGCGAACGGATTGACTAATCCGCAAAATTTCTGTTGCATCTGAAAGTAGAAACTCGCCCGATTACTACGGTATGCGTACTTTTCCCCTAGACCGTTCTAGTTATGCTTGTCGAGCTTCAGAACTGCGAAAATTTTGAGTTTCTCAAGCGATTCTTACCTCCAAACTGCCATATCTCGCGAACGGATTGACTAAACCGCAAAATTTCTGTTGCATCTGAAAGTAGAAACTCGCCCGATTACAACGGTATGCGTACTTTTCCCCTAGGCCGTTCTAGTTATTCGTTTCGAGCATCAGAACTGCGAAAATGTTGAGTTTCTCAAGCGTTTCTTACCTACAAACTGCCATATCTCGCGAACGGATTGACCAATCCCCAAAATTTCTGTTGCATCTGAATGTAGAAACTCGCCCGATTACAACGGTATGCGTACTTTTCCCCTAGACCGTTCTAGTTATGCTTGTCGAGCATCAGAACTGCGAAAATTTTGAGTTTCTCAAGCGTTTCATACCTCCAAACTGCCATATCTCGCGAATGGATTGACCAATCCGCAAAATTTCTGTTGCATCTGAAAGTAGAAACTCGCCCGATTACAACGGTATGCGTACTTTTCCCCTAGTCCGTTCTAGTTATTCGTTTCGAGCATCAGAACTGCGAAAATTTTGAGTTTCTCAAGCGTTTCTTACCTCCAAACTGCCATATCTCGCGAACGGATTGACTAATCCGCAAAATTTCTGTTGCATCTGAAAGTAGAAACTCGCCCGATTACAACGGTATGCGTACTTTTCCCCTAGGCCGCTCTAGTTATTCGTTTCGAGCATCAGAACTGCGAAAATTTTGTGTTTCTCAAGTGTTTTATACTTCCAAACAGCCATATCTCGCGAACGGATTGACCAATCCGCAAAATTTCTGTTGCATCTGAAAGTAGAAACTCGCCCGATTACAACGGTATTCGTACTTTTCCCCTAGGCCGTCCTAGTTATTCATTTCGAGCATCAGAACTGCGAAAATTTTGAGTTTCTCAAGCGTTTCTTACCTCCAAACTGCCATATCTCGCGAACGGATTGACCAATCCGCAAAATTTCTGTTGCATCTGAAAGTAGAAACTCGCCCGATTACAACGGTATGCGTACTTTTCCCCTATTCCGTTCTAGTTATTCGTTTCGAGCATCAGAACTGCGAAAATTTTGAGTTTCTCAAGCGTTTCTTACCTCCAAACTGCCATATCTCGCGAACGGATTGACCAATCCGCAAAATTTCTGTTGCATCTGAAAGTAGAAACTCGCCCGATTACAACGGTATGCGTACTTTTCCCCTAGTCCGTTCTAGTTATTCGTTTCGAGCATCAGAACTGCGAAAATTTTGAGTTTCTCAAGCGTTTCTTACCTCCAAACTGCCATATCTCGCGAACGGATTGACTAATCCGCAAAATTTCTGTTGCATCTGAAAGTAGAAACTCGCCCGATTACTACGGTATGCGTACTTTTCCCCTAGACCGTTCTAGTTATGCTTGTCGAGCTTCAGAACTGCGAAAATTTTGAGTTTCTCAAGCGATTCTTACCTCCAAACTGCCATATCTCGCGAACGGATTGACTAAACCGCAAAATTTCTGTTGCATCTGAAAGTAGAAACTCGCCCGATTACAACGGTATGCGTACTTTTCCCCTAGGCCCTTCTAGTTATTCGTTTCGAGCATCAGAACTGCGAAAATTTTGAGTTTCTCAAGCGTTTCTTACCTCCAAACTGCCATATCTCGCGAACGGATTGACCAATCCGCAAAATTTCTGTTGCATCTGAAAGTAGAAACTCGCCCGATTACAAAGGTATGCGTACTTTTCCCCTAGTCCGTTCTAGTTATTCGTTTCGAGCATCAGAACTGCGAAAATTTTGAGTTTCTCAAGCGTTTCTTACCTCCAAACTGCCATATCTCGGGAACGGATTGACCAATCCGCAAAATTTCTGTTGCATCTGAAAGTAGAAACTCGCCCGATTACAAAGGTATGCGTACTTTTGCCCTAGGCCGTTCTAGTTATTCGTTTCGAGCATCAGAACTGCGAAAATGTTGAGTTTCTCAAGCGTTTCTTACCTACAGACTGCCATATCTCGCGAACGGATTGACCAATCCGCAAAATTTCTGTTGCATCTGAAAGTAGAAACTCGCTCGATTACAACGGTATGCGTACTTTTCCCCTAGACCGTTCTAGTTATGCTTGTCGAGCATCAGAACTGCGAAAATTTTGTGTTTCTCAAGTGTTTCATACTTCCAAACTGCCATATCTCGCGAACGGATTGACCAATCCGCAAAATTTCTGATGCATCTGAAAGTAGAAACTCGCCCGATTACAACGGTATGCGTACTTTTCCCCTAGGACGCTCTAGTTATTCGTTTCGAGCATCAGAACTGTGAAAATTTTGTGTTTCTCAAGTGTTTCATACTTCCAAACTGCCATATCTCGCGAACGGATTGACCAATCCGCAAAATTTCTGTTGCATCTGAAAGTAGAAACTCGCCCGATTACAACGGTATGCGTACTTTTCCCCTAGGCCGTTCTGGTTATTCGTTTCGGGCATCAGAACTGTGAAAATTTTGAGTTTCTCAACCGTTTCTTACATCCAAACTGCCATATCTCGCGAACGGATTGACTAAGCCGCAAAATTTCTGTTGCATCTGAAAGTAGAAACTCGCCCGATTACAACGGTATTCGTACTTTTCCCCTAGGCCGCCCTAGTTATTCATTTCGAGCATCAGAACTGCGAAAATTTTGAGTTTCTCAAGCGTTTCTTACCTCCAAACTGCCATATCTCGCGAACGGATTGACCAATCCGCAAAATTTCTGTTGCATCTGAAAGTAGAAACTCGCCCGATTACAAAGGTATGCGTACTTTTCCCCTAGGCCGTTCTAGTTATTCGTTTCGAGCATCAGAACTGCGAAAATGTTGAGTTTCTCAAGCGTTTCTTACCTACAGACTGCCATATCTCGCGAACGGATTGACCAATCCGCAAAATTTCTGTTGCATCTGAAAGTAGAAACTCGCTCGATTACAACGGTATGCGTACTTTTCCCCTAGACCGTTCTAGTTATGCTTGTCGAGCATCAGAACTGCGAAAATTTTGTGTTTCTCAAGTGTTTCATACTTCCAAACTGCCATATCTCGCGAACGGATTGACCAATCCGCAAAATTTCTGATGCATCTGAAAGTAGAAACTCGCCCGATTACAACGGTATGCGTACTTTTCCCCTAGGACGCTCTAGTTATTCGTTTCGAGCATCAGAACTGTGAAAATTTTGTGTTTCTCAAGTGTTTCATACTTCCAAACTGCCATATCTCGCGAACGGATTGACCAATCCGCAAAATTTCTGTTGCATCTGAAAGTAGAAACTCGCCCGATTACAACGGTATGCGTACTTTTCCCCTAGGCCGTTCTGGTTATTCGTTTCGGGCATCAGAACTGTGAAAATTTTGAGTTTCTCAACCGTTTCTTACATCCAAACTGCCATATCTCGCGAACGGATTGACCAATCCGCAAAATTTCTGTTGCATCTGAAAGTAGAAACTCGCCCGATTACAACGGTATGAGTAGTTTTCCCCTAGACCGTTCTAGTTATTCGTTTCGAGCATCCGAACTGCGAAAATTTTGAGTTTCTCAAGCGTTTCTTACCTCCAAACTGCCATATCTCGCGAACGGATTGACCAATCCGCAAAATTTCTGTTGCATCTGAAAGTAGAAACTCGCCCGATTAAAACGGTATGCGTACTTTTCCCCTAGGCCGTTCTGGTTATTCGTTTCGAGCATCAGAACTGCGAAAATGTTGAGTTTCTCAAGCGTTTCTTACCTACAAACTGCCATATCTCGCGAACGGATCGACCAATCCACAAAATTTCTGTTGCATCTGAATGTAGAAACTCGCCCGATCACAACGGTATACGTACTTTTCCCCTAGACCGTTCTAGTTATGCTTGTCGAGCATCAGAACTGCGAAAATTTTGAGTTTCTCAAGCGTTTCATACCTCCAAACTGCCATATCTCGCGAACGGATTGACCAATCCGCAAAATTTCTGTTGCATCTGAAAGTAGAAACTCGCCCGATTAAAACGGTATGCGTACTTTTCCCCTAGGCCGTTCTAGTTAATCGTTTCGAGCATCAGAACTGCGAAAATTTTGAGTTTCTCAAGCGTTTCTTACTTCCAAACTGCCATATCTCGCAAACGGATTGACCAATCCGCAAAATTTCTAATGCATCTGAAAGTAGAAACTCGCCCGATTACAACGGTATGCGTACTTTTCCCCTAGGCCGCTCTAGTTATTCGTTTCGAGCATCAGAACTGCGAAAATTTTGTGTTTCTCAAGTGTTTCATACTTCCAAACTGCCATATCTCGCGAACGGATTGACCAATCCGCAAAATTTCTGATGCATCTGAAAGTAGAAACTCGCCCGATTACAACGGTATGCGTACTTTTCCCCTAGGACGCTCTAGTTATTCGTTTCGAGCATCAGAACTGTGAAAATTTTGTGTTTCTCAAGTGTTTCATACTTCCAAACTGCCATATCTCGCGAACGGATTGACCAACCCGCAAAATTTCTGTTGCATCTGAAAGTAGAAACTCGCCCGATTACAACGGTATGCGTACTTTTCCCCTAGGCCGTTCTGGTTATTCGTTTCGAGCATCAGAACTGTGAAAATTTTGAGTTTCTCAACCGTTTCTTACCTCCAAACTGCCATATCTCGCGAACGGATTGACCAATCCGCAAAATTTCTGTTGCATCTGAAAGTAGAAACTCGCCAGATTACAACGGTATGCGTACTTTTCCCCTAGGCCGTTCTGGTTATTCGTTTCGGGCATCAGAACTGTGAAAATTTTGAGTTTCTCAACCGTTTCTTACATCCAAACTGCCATATCTCGCGAACGGATTGACTAAGCCGCAAAATTTCTGTTGCATCTGAAAGTAGAAACTCGCCCGATTACAACGGTATTCGTACTTTTCCCCTAGGCCGCCCTAGTTATTCATTTCGAGCATCAGAACTGCGAAAATTTTGAGTTTCTCAAGCGTTTCTTACCTCCAAACTGCCATATCTCGCGAACGGATTGACCAATCCGCAAAATTTCTGTTGCATCTGAAAGTAGAAACTCGCCCGATTACAAAGGTATGCGTACTTTTCCCCTAGGCCGTTCTAGTTATTCGTTTCGAGCATCAGAACTGCGAAAATGTTGAGTTTCTCAAGCGTTTCTTACCTACAGACTGCCATATCTCGCGAACGGATTGACCAATCCGCAAAATTTCTGTTGCATCTGAAAGTAGAAACTCGCTCGATTACAACGGTATGCGTACTTTTCCCCTAGACCGTTCTAGTTATGCTTGTCGAGCATCAGAACTGCGAAAATTTTGTGTTTCTCAAGTGTTTCATACTTCCAAACTGCCATATCTCGCGAACGGATTGACCAATCCGCAAAATTTCTGATGCATCTGAAAGTAGAAACTCGCCCGATTACAACGGTATGCGTACTTTTCCCCTAGGACGCTCTAGTTATTCGTTTCGAGCATCAGAACTGTGAAAATTTTGTGTTTCTCAAGTGTTTCATACTTCCAAACTGCCATATCTCGCGAACGGATTGACCAATCCGCAAAATTTCTGTTGCATCTGAAAGTAGAAACTCGCCCGATTACAACGGTATGCGTACTTTTCCCCTAGGCCGTTCTGGTTATTCGTTTCGGGCATCAGAACTGTGAAAATTTTGAGTTTCTCAACCGTTTCTTACATCCAAACTGCCATATCTCGCGAACGGATTGACCAATCCGCAAAATTTCTGTTGCATCTGAAAGTAGAAACTCGCCCGATTACAACGGTATGAGTAGTTTTCCCCTAGACCGTTCTAGTTATTCGTTTCGAGCATCCGAACTGCGAAAATTTTGAGTTTCTCAAGCGTTTCTTACCTCCAAACTGCCATATCTCGCGAACGGATTGACCAATCCGCAAAATTTCTGTTGCATCTGAAAGTAGAAACTCGCCCGATTAAAACGGTATGCGTACTTTTCCCCTAGGCCGTTCTGGTTATTCGTTTCGAGCATCAGAACTGCGAAAATGTTGAGTTTCTCAAGCGTTTCTTACCTACAAACTGCCATATCTCGCGAACGGATCGACCAATCCGCAAAATTTCTGTTGCATCTGAATGTAGAAACTCGCCCGATCACAACGGTATACGTACTTTTCCCCTAGACCGTTCTAGTTATGCTTGTCGAGCATCAGAACTGCGAAAATTTTGAGTTTCTCAAGCGTTTCATACCTCCAAACTGCCATATCTCGCGAACGGATTGACCAATCCGCAAAATTTCTGTTGCATCTGAAAGTAGAAACTCGCCCGATTAAAACGGTATGCGTACTTTTCCCCTAGGCCGTTCTAGTTAATCGTTTCGAGCATCAGAACTGCGAAAATTTTGAGTTTCTCAAGCGTTTCTTACTTCCAAACTGCCATATCTCGCAAACGGATTGACCAATCCGCAAAATTTCTAATGCATCTGAAAGTAGAAACTCGCCCGATTACAACGGTATGCGTACTTTTCCCCTAGGCCGCTCTAGTTATTCGTTTCGAGCATCAGAACTGCGAAAATTTTGTGTTTCTCAAGTGTTTCATACTTCCAAACTGCCATATCTCGCGAACGGATTGACCAATCCGCAAAATTTCTGATGCATCTGAAAGTAGAAACTCGCCCGATTACAACGGTATGCGTACTTTTCCCCTAGGACGCTCTAGTTATTCGTTTCGAGCATCAGAACTGTGAAAATTTTGTGTTTCTCAAGTGTTTCATACTTCCAAACTGCCATATCTCGCGAACGGATTGACCAACCCGCAAAATTTCTGTTGCATCTGAAAGTAGAAACTCGCCCGATTACAACGGTATGCGTACTTTTCCCCTAGGCCGTTCTGGTTATTCGTTTCGAGCATCAGAACTGTGAAAATTTTGAGTTTCTCAACCGTTTCTTACCTCCAAACTGCCATATCTCGCGAACGGATTGACCAATCCGCAAAATTTCTGTTGCATCTGAAAGTAGAAACTCGCCAGATTACAACGGCATGCGTACTTTTCCCCTAGGCCGTTCTAGTTATTCGTTTCGAGCATCAGAACTGCGAAAATGTTGAGTTTCTCAAGCGTTTCTTACCTACAAACTGCCATATCTCGCGAACGGATCGACCAATCCGCAAAATTTCTGTTGCTTCTGAATGTAGAAACTCGCCCGATTACAACGGTATGAGTACTTTTCCCCTAGACCGTTCTAGTTATGCTTGCCGAGCATCAGAACTGCGAAAATTTTGAGTTTCTCAAGCGATTCTTACCTCCAAACTGCCATATCTCGCGAACGGATTGACTAATCCGCAAAATTTCTGTTGCATCTGAAAGTAGAAACTCGCCCGATTACAACGGTATGCGTACTTTTCCCCTAGGCCGTTCTAGTTATTCGTTTCGAGCATCAGAACTGCGAAAATTTTGAGTTTCTCAAGCGTTCCTTACCTCCAAACTGCCATATCTCGCGAACGGATTGACCAAACCGCAAAATTTCCGTTGCATCTGAAAGTAGAAACTCGCCCGATTACAACGGTATGCGTACTTTTCCCCTAGTGCGTTCTAGTTATTCGTTTCGAGCATCAGAACTGCGAAAATTTTGAGTTTCTCAAGCGTTTCTTACCTCCAAACTGCCATATCTCGCGAACGGATTGACCAATCCGCAAAATTTCTGTTGCATCTGAATGTAGAAACTCGCCCGATTACAACGGTATACGTACTTTTCCCCTAGACCGTTCTAGTTATGCTTGTCGAGCATCAGAACTGCGAAAATTTTGAGTTTCTCAAGCGTTTCATACCTCCAAACTGCCATATCTCGCGAACGGATTGACCAATCCGCAAAATTTCTGTTGCATCTGAAAGTAGAAACTCGCCCGATTAAAACGGTATGCGTACTTTTCCCCTAGGCCGTTCTAGTTAATCGTTTCGAGCATCAGAACTGCGAAAATTTTGAGTTTCTCAAGCGTTTCTTACTTCCAAACTGCCATATCTCGCAAACGGATTGACCAATCCGCAAAATTTCTAATGCATCTGAAAGTAGAAACTCGCCCGATTACAACGGTATGCGTACTTTTCCCCTAGGCCGCTCTAGTTATTCGTTTCGAGCATCAGAACTGCGAAAATTTTGTGTTTCTCAAGTGTTTCATACTTCCAAACTGCCATATCTCGCGAACGGATTGACCAATCCGCAAAATTTCTGATGCATCTGAAAGTAGAAACTCGCCCGATTACAACGGTATGCGTACTTTTCCCCTAGGACGCTCTAGTTATTCGTTTCGAGCATCAGAACTGTGAAAATTTTGTGTTTCTCAAGTGTTTCATACTTCCAAACTGCCATATCTCGCGAACGGATTGACCAACCCGCAAAATTTCTGTTGCATCTGAAAGTAGAAACTCGCCCGATTACAACGGTATGCGTACTTTTCCCCTAGGCCGTTCTGGTTATTCGTTTCGAGCATCAGAACTGTGAAAATTTTGAGTTTCTCAACCGTTTCTTACCTCCAAACTGCCATATCTCGCGAACGGATTGACCAATCCGCAAAATTTCTGTTGCATCTGAAAGTAGAAACTCGCCAGATTACAACGGCATGCGTACTTTTCCCCTAGGCCGTTCTAGTTATTCGTTTCGAGCATCAGAACTGCGAAAATGTTGAGTTTCTCAAGCGTTTCTTACCTACAAACTGCCATATCTCGCGAACGGATCGACCAATCCGCAAAATTTCTGTTGCTTCTGAATGTAGAAACTCGCCCGATAACAACGGTATGAGTACTTTTCCCCTAGACCGTTCTAGTTATGCTTGCCGAGCATCAGAACTGCGAAAATTTTGAGTTTCTCAAGCGATTCTTACCTCCAAACTGCCATATCTCGCGAACGGATTGACTAATCCGCAAAATTTCTGTTGCATCTGAAAGTAGAAACTCGCCCGATTACAACGGTATGCGTACTTTTCCCCTAGGCCGTTCTAGTTATTCGTTTCGAGCATCAGAACTGCGAAAATTTTGAGTTTCTCAAGCGTTCCTTACCTCCAAACTGCCATATCTCGCGAACGGATTGACCAAACCGCAAAATTTCCGTTGCATCTGAAAGTAGAAACTCGCCCGATTACAACGGTATGCGTACTTTTCCCCTAGTGCGTTCTAGTTATTCGTTTCGAGCATCAGAACTGCGAAAATTTTGAGTTTCTCAAGCGTTTCTTACCTCCAAACTGCCATATCTCGCGAACGGATTGACCAATCCGCAAAATTTCTGTTGCATCTGAAAGTAGAAACTCGCCCGATGACAACGGTATGCGTACTTTTCCCCTAGACCGTTCTAGTTATTCGTTTCGAGCATCAGAACTGCGAAAATGTTGAGTTTCTCAAGCGTTTCTTACCTCCAAACTGCCATATCTCGCGAACGGATTGACTAATCCGCAAAATTTCTGTTGCATCTGAAACTAGAAACTCGCCCGATTACAACGGTATGCGTACTGTTCCCCTAGGCCGTGCTAGTTATTCGTTTCGAGCATCAGAACTGCGAAAATTTTGAGTTACTCAAGCGTTTCTTACCTCCAAACTGCCATATCTCGCGAACGGATTGACCAATCCGCAAAATTTCTGTTGCATCTGAAAGTAGAAACTCGCCCGATTACAACGGTATGCGTACTTTCCCCCTAGGCCGTTCTAGTTATTCGTTTCGAGCATCAGAACTGCGAAAATGTTGAGTTTCTCAAGCGTTTCTTACCTACAAACTGCCATATCTCGCGAACGGATTGACCAATCCGCAAAATTTCTGTTGCATCTGAAAGTAGAAACTCGCCCGATTACAACGGTATGAGTAGTTTTCCCCTAGACCGTTCTAGTTATTCGTTTCGAGCATCCGAACTGCGAAAATTTTGAGTTTCTCAAGCGTTTCTTACCTCCAAACTGCCATATCTCGCGAACGGATTGACCAATCCGCAAAATTTCTGTTGCATCTGAAAGTAGAAACTCGCCCGATTAAAACGGTATGCGTACTTTTCCCCTAGGCCGTTCTGGTTATTCGTTTCGAGCATCAGAACTGCGAAAATGTTGAGTTTCTCAAGCGTTTCTTACCTACAAACTGCCATATCTCGCGAACGGATCGACCAATCCGCAAAATTTCTGTTGCATCTGAATGTAGAAACTCGCCCGATCACAACGGTATACGTACTTTTCCCCTAGACCGTTCTAGTTATGCTTGTCGAGCATCAGAACTGCGAAAATTTTGAGTTTCTCAAGCGTTTCATACCTCCAAACTGCCATATCTCGCGAACGGATTGACCAATCCGCAAAATTTCTGTTGCATCTGAAAGTAGAAACTCGCCCGATTAAAACGGTATGCGTACTTTTCCCCTAGGCCGTTCTAGTTAATCGTTTCGAGCATCAGAACTGCGAAAATTTTGAGTTTCTCAAGCGTTTCTTACTTCCAAACTGCCATATCTCGCAAACGGATTGACCAATCCGCAAAATTTCTAATGCATCTGAAAGTAGAAACTCGCCCGATTACAACGGTATGCGTACTTTTCCCCTAGGCCGCTCTAGTTATTCGTTTCGAGCATCAGAACTGCGAAAATTTTGTGTTTCTCAAGTGTTTCATACTTCCAAACTGCCATATCTCGCGAACGGATTGACCAATCCGCAAAATTTCTGATGCATCTGAAAGTAGAAACTCGCCCGATTACAACGGTATGCGTACTTTTCCCCTAGGACGCTCTAGTTATTCGTTTCGAGCATCAGAACTGTGAAAATTTTGTGTTTCTCAAGTGTTTCATACTTCCAAACTGCCATATCTCGCGAACGGATTGACCAACCCGCAAAATTTCTGTTGCATCTGAAAGTAGAAACTCGCCCGATTACAACGGTATGCGTACTTTTCCCCTAGGCCGTTCTGGTTATTCGTTTCGAGCATCAGAACTGTGAAAATTTTGAGTTTCTCAACCGTTTCTTACCTCCAAACTGCCATATCTCGCGAACGGATTGACCAATCCGCAAAATTTCTGTTGCATCTGAAAGTAGAAACTCGCCAGATTACAACGGCATGCGTACTTTTCCCCTAGGCCGTTCTAGTTATTCGTTTCGAGCATCAGAACTGCGAAAATGTTGAGTTTCTCAAGCGTTTCTTACCTACAAACTGCCATATCTCGCGAACGGATCGACCAATCCGCAAAATTTCTGTTGCTTCTGAATGTAGAAACTCGCCCGATTACAACGGTATGAGTACTTTTCCCCTAGACCGTTCTAGTTATGCTTGCCGAGCATCAGAACTGCGAAAATTTTGAGTTTCTCAAGCGATTCTTACCTCCAAACTGCCATATCTCGCGAACGGATTGACTAATCCGCAAAATTTCTGTTGCATCTGAAAGTAGAAACTCGCCCGATTACAACGGTATGCGTACTTTTCCCCTAGGCCGTTCTAGTTATTCGTTTCGAGCATCAGAACTGCGAAAATTTTGAGTTTCTCAAGCGTTCCTTACCTCCAAACTGCCATATCTCGCGAACGGATTGACCAAACCGCAAAATTTCCGTTGCATCTGAAAGTAGAAACTCGCCCGATTACAACGGTATGCGTACTTTTCCCCTAGTGCGTTCTAGTTATTCGTTTCGAGCATCAGAACTGCGAAAATTTTGAGTTTCTCAAGCGTTTCTTACCTCCAAACTGCCATATCTCGCGAACGGATTGACCAATCCGCAAAATTTCTGTTGCATCTGAATGTAGAAACTCGCCCGATTACAACGGTATACGTACTTTTCCCCTAGACCGTTCTAGTTATGCTTGTCGAGCATCAGAACTGCGAAAATTTTGAGTTTCTCAAGCGTTTCATACCTCCAAACTGCCATATCTCGCGAACGGATTGACCAATCCGCAAAATTTCTGTTGCATCTGAAAGTAGAAACTCGCCCGATTAAAACGGTATGCGTACTTTTCCCCTAGGCCGTTCTAGTTAATCGTTTCGAGCATCAGAACTGCGAAAATTTTGAGTTTCTCAAGCGTTTCTTACTTCCAAACTGCCATATCTCGCAAACGGATTGACCAATCCGCAAAATTTCTAATGCATCTGAAAGTAGAAACTCGCCCGATTACAACGGTATGCGTACTTTTCCCCTAGGCCGCTCTAGTTATTCGTTTCGAGCATCAGAACTGCGAAAATTTTGTGTTTCTCAAGTGTTTCATACTTCCAAACTGCCATATCTCGCGAACGGATTGACCAATCCGCAAAATTTCTGATGCATCTGAAAGTAGAAACTCGCCCGATTACAACGGTATGCGTACTTTTCCCCTAGGACGCTCTAGTTATTCGTTTCGAGCATCAGAACTGTGAAAATTTTGTGTTTCTCAAGTGTTTCATACTTCCAAACTGCCATATCTCGCGAACGGATTGACCAACCCGCAAAATTTCTGTTGCATCTGAAAGTAGAAACTCGCCCGATTACAACGGTATGCGTACTTTTCCCCTAGGCCGTTCTGGTTATTCGTTTCGAGCATCAGAACTGTGAAAATTTTGAGTTTCTCAACCGTTTCTTACCTCCAAACTGCCATATCTCGCGAACGGATTGACCAATCCGCAAAATTTCTGTTGCATCTGAAAGTAGAAACTCGCCAGATTACAACGGCATGCGTACTTTTCCCCTAGGCCGTTCTAGTTATTCGTTTCGAGCATCAGAACTGCGAAAATGTTGAGTTTCTCAAGCGTTTCTTACCTACAAACTGCCATATCTCGCGAACGGATCGACCAATCCGCAAAATTTCTGTTGCTTCTGAATGTAGAAACTCGCCCGATAACAACGGTATGAGTACTTTTCCCCTAGACCGTTCTAGTTATGCTTGCCGAGCATCAGAACTGCGAAAATTTTGAGTTTCTCAAGCGATTCTTACCTCCAAACTGCCATATCTCGCGAACGGATTGACTAATCCGCAAAATTTCTGTTGCATCTGAAAGTAGAAACTCGCCCGATTACAACGGTATGCGTACTTTTCCCCTAGGCCGTTCTAGTTATTCGTTTCGAGCATCAGAACTGCGAAAATTTTGAGTTTCTCAAGCGTTCCTTACCTCCAAACTGCCATATCTCGCGAACGGATTGACCAAACCGCAAAATTTCCGTTGCATCTGAAAGTAGAAACTCGCCCGATTACAACGGTATGCGTACTTTTCCCCTAGTGCGTTCTAGTTATTCGTTTCGAGCATCAGAACTGCGAAAATTTTGAGTTTCTCAAGCGTTTCTTACCTCCAAACTGCCATATCTCGCGAACGGATTGACCAATCCGCAAAATTTCTGTTGCATCTGAAAGTAGAAACTCGCCCGATGACAACGGTATGCGTACTTTTCCCCTAGACCGTTCTAGTTATTCGTTTCGAGCATCAGAACTGCGAAAATGTTGAGTTTCTCAAGCGTTTCTTACCTCCAAACTGCCATATCTCGCGAACGGATTGACTAATCCGCAAAATTTCTGTTGCATCTGAAACTAGAAACTCGCCCGATTACAACGGTATGCGTACTGTTCCCCTAGGCCGTGCTAGTTATTCGTTTCGAGCATCAGAACTGCGAAAATTTTGAGTTACTCAAGCGTTTCTTACCTCCAAACTGCCATATCTCGCGAACGGATTGACCAATCCGCAAAATTTCTGTTGCATCTGAAAGTAGAAACTCGCCCGATTACAACGGTATGCGTACTTTCCCCCTAGGCCGTTCTAGTTATTCGTTTCGAGCATCAGAACTGCGAAAATGTTGAGTTTCTCAAGCGTTTCTTACCTACAAACTGCCATATCTCGCGAACGGATTGAACAATCCGCAAAATTTCTATTGCATCTGAAAGTAGAAACTCGCCCGATTACAACGGTAAGCGTACTTTTCCCCTAGACCGTTCTAGTTATGCTTGTCGAGCATCAGAACTGCGAAAATTTTGAGTTTCTCAAGCGTTTCCTACCTCCACACTGCCATATCTCGCGAACGGATTGACCAATCCGCAAAATTTCTGTTGCATCTGAAAGTAGAAACTCGCCCGATTACAACGGTATGCGTAGTTTTCCCCTAGGCCGTTGTAGTTATACGTTTCGAGCATGAGAACTGCGAAAATTTTGGGTTTCTCAAGCGTTTCCTACCCCCAAACTGCCATATCTCGCGAACGAATTGACCAATCCGCAAAATTTCTGTTGCATCTGAAAGTAGAAACTCGCCCGATTACAACGGTATGCGTACTTTTCCCCTAGGCCGTTCTGGTTATTCGTTTCGAGCATCAGAATTGTGAAAATTTTGAGTTTCTCAACCGTTTCTTACCTCCAATCTGCCATATCTCGCGAACGGATTGACCAATCCGCAAAATTTCTGTTGCATCTGATAGTAGAAAGTCGCCCGATTACAACGGTATGCGTACTTTTCCCCTAGACCGTTCTAGGTATGCTTGTCGAGCATCAGAACTGCGAAAATTTTGAGTTTCTCAAGCGTTTCTTACCTCCAAACTGCCATATCTCGCGAACGGATTGACCAATCCGCAAAATTTCTGTTGCATCTGAAAGTAGAAACTCGCTCGATTACAACGGTATGCGTAGTTTTCCCCTAGACCGTTCTAGTTATGCTTGTCGAGCATCAGAACTGCGAAAATTTTGTGTTTCTCAAGCGTTTCATACTTCCAAACTGCCATATCTCGCGAACGGATTGACCAAACCGCAAAATTTCTGATGCATCTGAAAGTAGAAACTCGCCCGATTACAACGGTATGCGCACTTTTCCCCTAGGCCGTTGTAGTTATTCGCTTCGAGCATGAGAACTGCGAAAATTTTGAGTTTCTCAAGCGTTTCTTACCTCCAAACTGCCATGTCTCGCGAACGGATTGACCAATCCGCAAAATTTCTGTTGCATCTGAAAGTAGAAACTCGCCCGATTACAACGGTATGCGTACTTTTCCCCTAGGCCGTTCTAGTTAATCGTTTCGAGCATCAGAACTGCGAAAATTTTGTGTTTCTCAAGTGTTTCATACTTCCAAACTGCCATATCTCGCGAACGGATTGACCAATCCGCAAAATTTCTATTGCATCTGAAAGTAGAAACTCGCCCGATTACAACGGTATGCGTACTTTTCCCCTAGACCGTTCTAGTTATGCTTGCCGAGCATCAGAACTGCGAAAATTTTGAGTTTCTCAAGCGATTCTTACCTCCAAACTGCCATATCTCGCGAACGGATTGACTAATCCGCAAAATTTCTGTTGCATCTGAAAGTAGAAACTCGCCCGATTACAACGGTATGCGTACTTTTCCCCTAGGCCGTTCTAGTTATTCGTTTCGAGCATCAGAACTGCGAAAATTTTGAGTTTCTCAAGCGTTCCTTACCTCCAAACTGCCATATCTCGCGAACGGATTGACCAAACCGCAAAATTTCCGTTGCATCTGAAAGTAGAAACTCGCCCGATTACAACGGTATGCGTACTTTTCCCCTAGTCCGTTCTAGTTATTCGTTTCGAGCATCAGAACTGCGAAAATTTTGAGTTTCTCAAGCGTTTCTTACCTCCAAACTGCCATATCTCGCGAACGGATTGACCAATCCGCAAAATTTCTGTTGCATCTGAAAGTAGAAACTCGCCCGATGACAACGGTATGCGTACTTTTCCCCTAGACCGTTCTAGTTATTCGTTTCGAGCATCAGAACTGCGAAAATGTTGAGTTTCTCAAGCGTTTCTTACCTCCAAACTGCCATATCTCGCGAACGGATTGACTAATCCGCAAAATTTCTGTTGCATCTGAAACTAGAAACTCGCCCGATTACAACGGTATGCGTACTGTTCCCCTAGGCCGTGCTAGTTATTCGTTTCGAGCATCAGAACTGCGAAAATTTTGAGTTACTCAAGCGTTTCTTACCTCCAAACTGCCATATCTCGCGAACGGATTGACCAATCCGCAAAATTTCTGTTGCATCTGAAAGTAGAAACTCGCCCGATTACAACGGTATGCGTACTTTTCCCCTAGGCCGTTCTGGTTATTCGTTTCGAGCATCAGAATTGTGAAAATTTTGAGTTTCTCAACCGTTTCTTACCTCCAAACTGCCATATCTCGCGAACGGATTGACCAATCCGCAAAATTTCTGTTGCATCTGAAAGTAGAAAGTCGCCCGATTACAACGGTGTTCGTACTTTTCCCCTAGACCGTTCTAGTTATGCTTGTCGAGCATCAGAACTGCGAAAATTTTGAGTTTCTCAAGCGTTTCTTACCTCCAAACTGCCATATCTCGCGAACGGATTGACCAATCCGCAAAATTTCTGTTGCATCTGAAAGTAGAAGCTCGCCCGATTACAACGGTATGCGTACTTTTCCCCTAGGCCGTTGTAGTTATTCGTTTCGAGCATGAGAACTGCGAAAATTTTGGGTTTCTCAAGTGTTTCATACTTCCAAACTGCCATATCTCGCGAACGGATTGACCAATCCGCAAAATTTCTGTTGCATCTGAAAGTAGAAACTCGCCCGATGACAACGGTATGCGTACTTTTCCCCTAGACCGTTCTAGTTATTCGTTTCGAGCATCAGAACTGCGAAAATGTTGAGTTTCTCAAGCGTTTCTTACCTCCAAACTGCCATATCTCGCGAACGGATTGACTAATCCGCAAAATTTCTGTTGCATCTGAAACTAGAAACTTGCCCGATTACAACGGTATGCGTACTGTTCCCCTAGGCCGTGCTAGTTATTCGTTTCGAGCATCAGAACTGCGAAAATTTTGAGTTACTCAAGCGTTTCTTACCTCCAAACTGCCATATCTCGCGAACGGATTGACCAATCCGCAAAATTTCTGTTGCATCTGAAAGTAAAAACTCGCCCGATTACAACGGTATGCGTACTTTTCCCCTAGTCCGTTCTAGTTATTCGTTTCGAGCATCAGAACTGCGAAAATTTTGAGTTTCTCAAGCGTTTCTTACCTCCAAACTGCCATATCTCGCGAACGGATTGACCAATCCGCAAAATTTCTGTTGCATCTGAAAGTAGAAACTCGCCCGATTACAACGGTATGCGTACTTTTCCCTAGGCCGTTCTAGTTATTCGTTTCGAGCATCAGAACTGCGAAAATGTTGAGTTTCTCAAGCGTTTCTTACCTACGAACTGCCATATCTCGCGAACGGATTGACCAATCCGCAAAATTTCTGTTGCATCTGAAAGTAGAAACTCGCCCGATTACAACGGTAAGCGTACTTTTCCCCTAGACCGTTCTAGTTATGCTTGTCGAGCATCAGAACTGCGAAAATTTTGAGTTTCTCAAGCGTTTCCTACCTCCACACTGCCATATCTCGCGAACGGATTGACCAATCCGCAAAATTTCTGTTGCATCTGAAAGTAGAAACTCGCCCGATTACAACGGTATGCGTAGTTTTCCCCTAGGCCGTTGTAGTTATACGTTTCGAGCATGAGAACTGCGAAAATTTTGGGTTTCTCAAGCGTTTCCTACCCCCAAACTGCCATATCGCGCGAACGAATTGACCAATCCGCAAAATTTCTGTTGCATCTGAAAGTAGAAACTCGCCCGATTACAACGGTATGCGTACTTTTCCCCTAGGCCGTTCTGGTTATTCGTTTCGAGCATCAGAATTGTGAAAATTTTGAGTTTCTCAACCGTTTCTTACCTCCAATCTGCCATATCTCGCGAACGGATTGACCAATCCGCAAAATTTCTGTTGCATCTGATAGTAGAAAGTCGCCCGATTACAACGGTATGCGTACTTTTCCCCTAGACCGTTCTAGGTATGCTTGTCGAGCATCAGAACTGCGAAAATTTTGAGTTTCTCAAGCGTTTCTTACCTCCAAACTGCCATATCTCGCGAACGGATTGACCAATCCGCAAAATTTCTGTTGCATCTGAAAGTAGAAACTCGCTCGATTACAACGGTATGCGTACTTTTCCCCTAGACCGTTCTAGTTATGCTTGTCGAGCATCAGAACTGCGAAAATTTTGTGTTTCTCAAGCGTTTCATACTTCGAAACTGCCATATCTCGCGAACGGATTGACCAAACCGCAAAATTTCTGATGCATCTGAAAGTAGAAACTCGCCCGATTACAACGGTATGCGCACTTTTCCCCTAGGCCGTTGTAGTTATTCGCTTCGAGCATGAGAACTGCGAAAATTTTGAGTTTCTCAAGCGTTTCTTACCTCCAAACTGCCATGTCTCGCGAACGGATTGACCAATCCGCAAAATTTCTGTTGCATCTGAAAGTAGAAACTCGCCCGATTACAACGGTATGCGTACTTTTCCCCTAGGCCGTTCTAGTTAATCGTTTCGAGCATCAGAACTGCGAAAATTTTGTGTTTCTCAAGTGTTTCATACTTCCAAACTGCCATATCTCGCGAACGGATTGACCAATCCGCAAAATTTCTATTGCATCTGAAAGTAGAAACTCGCCCGATTACAACGGTATGCGTACTTTTCCCCTAGACCGTTCTAGTTATGCTTGTCGAGCATCAGAACTGCGAAAATTTTGAGTTTCTCAAGCGATTCTTACCTCCAAACTGCCATATCTCGCGAACGGATTGACTAATCCGCAAAATTTCTGTTGCATCTGAAAGTAGAAACTCGCCCGATTACAACGGTATGCGTACTTTTCCCCTAGGCCGTTCTAGTTATTCGTTTCGAGCATCAGAACTGCGAAAATTTTGAGTTTCTCAAGCGTTTCTTACCTCCAAACTGCCATATCTCGCGAACGGATTGACCAATCCGCAAAATTTCTGTTGCATCTGAAAGTAGAAACTCGCCCGATTACAACGGTATGCGTACTTTTCCCCTAGTCCGTTCTAGTTATTCGTTTCGAGCATCAGAACTGCGAAAATTTTGAGTTTCTCAAGCGTTTCTTACCTCCAAACTGCCATATCTCGCGAACGGATTGACCAATCCGCAAAATTTCTGTTGCATCTGAAAGTAGAAACTCGCCCGATGACAACGGTATGCGTACTTTTCCCCTAGACCGTTCTAGTTATTCGTTTCGAGCATCAGAACTGCGAAAATGTTGAGTTTCTCAAGCGTTTCTTACCTCCAAACTGCCATATCTCGCGAACGGATTGACTAATCCGCAAAATTTCTGTTGCATCTGAAACTAGAAACTTGCCCGATTACAACGGTATGCGTACTGTTCCCCTAGGCCGTGCTAGTTATTCGTTTCGAGCATCAGAACTGCGAAAATTTTGAGTTACTCAAGCGTTTCTTACCTCCAAACTGCCATATCTCGCGAACGGATTGACCAATCCGCAAAATTTCTGTTGCATCTGAAAGTAAAAACTCGCCCGATTACAACGGTATGCGTACTTTTCCCCTAGTCCGTTCTAGTTATTCGTTTCGAGCATCAGAACTGCGAAAATTTTGAGTTTCTCAAGCGTTTCTTACCTCCAAACTGCCATATCTCGCGAACGGATTGACCAATCCGCAAAATTTCTGTTGCATCTGAAAGTAGAAACTCGCCCGATTACAACGGTATGCGTACTTTTCCCCTAGGCCGTTCTAGTTATTCGTTTCGAGCATCAGAACTGTGAAAATGTTGAGTTTCTCAAGCGTTTCTTACCTACAAACTGCCATATCTCGCGAACGGATTGACCAATCCGCAAAATTTCTGTTGCATCTGAAAGTAGAAACTCGCCCGATTACAACGGTATGCGTACTTTTCCCCTAGGCCGTTCTGGTTATTCGTTTCGAGCATCAGAATTGTGAAAATTTTGAGTTTCTCAACCGTTTCTTACCTCCAAACTGCCATATCTCGCGAACGGATTGACCAATCCGCAAAATTTCTGTTGCATCTGAAAGTAGAAAGTCGCCCGATTACAACGGTGTTCGTACTTTTCCCCTAGACCGTTCTAGTTATGCTTGTCGAGCATCAGAACTGCGAAAATTTTGAGTTTCTCAAGCGTTTCTTACCTCCAAACTGCCATATCTCGCGAACGGATTGACCAATCCGCAAAATTTCTGTTGCATCTGAAAGTAGAAACTCGCCCGATTACAACGGTATGCGTATTTTTCCCCTAGGCCGTTGTAGTTATTCGTTTCGAGCATGAGAACTGCGAAAATTTTGGGTTTCTCAAGTGTTTCATACTTCCAAACTGCCATATCTCGCGAACGGATTGACCAATCCGCAAAATTTCTGTTGCATCTGAAAGTAGAAACTCGCCCGATGACAACGGTATGCGTACTTTTCCCCTAGACCGTTCTAGTTATTCGTTTCGAGCATCAGAACTGCGAAAATGTTGAGTTTCTCAAGCGTTTCTTACCTCCAAACTGCCATATCTCGCGAACGGATTGACTAATCCGCAAAATTTCTGTTGCATCTGAAACTAGAAACTTGCCCGATTACAACGGTATGCGTACTGTTCCCCTAGGCCGTGCTAGTTATTCGTTTCGAGCATCAGAACTGCGAAAATTTTGAGTTACTCAAGCGTTTCTTACCTCCAAACTGCCATATCTCGCGAACGGATTGACCAATCCGCAAAATTTCTGTTGCATCTGAAAGTAGAAACTCGCCCGATTACAACGGTATGCGTACTTTTCCCCTAGGCCGTTCTAGTTATTCGTTTCGAGCATCAGAACTGCGAAAATTTTGAGTTTCTCAAGCGTTTCTTACCTCCAAACTGCCATATCTCGCGAACGGATTGACCAATCCGCAAAATTTCTGTTGCATCTGAAAGTAGAAACTCGCCCGATTACAACGGTATGCGTACTTTTCCCCTAGTCCGTTCTAGTTATTCGTTTCGAGCATCAGAACTGCGAAAATTTTGAGTTTCTCAAGCGTTTCTTACCTCCAAACTGCCATATCTCGCGAACGGATTGACCAATCCGCAAAATTTCTGTTGCATCTGAAAGTAGAAACTCGCCCGATTACAACGGTATGCGTACTTTTCCCCTAGGCCGTTGTAGTTATTCGTTTCGAGCATGAGAACTGCGAAAATTTTGGGTTTCTCAAGTGTTTCATACTTCCAAACTGCCATATCTCGCGAACGGATTGACCAATCCGCAAAATTTCTGTTGCATCTGAAAGTAGAAACTCGCCCGATGACAACGGTATGCGTACTTTTCCCCTAGGCCGTTCTAGTTAATCGTTTCGAGCATCAGAACTGCGAAAATTTTGTGTTTCTCAAGTGTTTCATACTTCCAAACTGCCATATCTCGCGAACGGATTGACCAATCCGCAAAATTTCTATTGCATCTGAAAGTAGAAACTCGCCCGATTACAACGGTATGCGTACTTTTCCCCTAGACCGTTCTAGTTATGCTTGCCGAGCATCAGAACTGCGAAAATTTTGAGTTTCTCAAGCGATTCTTACCTCCAAACTGCCATATCTCGCGAACGGATTGACTAATCCGCAAAATTTCTGTTGCATCTGAAAGTAGAAACTCGCCCGATTACAACGGTATGCGTACTTTTCCCCTAGGCCGTTCTAGTTATTCGTTTCGAGCATCAGAACTGCGAAAATTTTGAGTTTCTCAAGCGTTTCTTACCTCCAAACTGCCATATCTCGCGAACGGATTGACCAATCCGCAAAATTTCTGTTGCATCTGAAAGTAGAAACTCGCCCGATTACAACGGTATGCGTACTTTTCCCCTAGTCCGTTCTAGTTATTCGTTTCGAGCATCAGAACTGCGAAAATTTTGAGTTTCTCAAGCGTTTCTTACCTCCAAACTGCCATATCTCGCGAACGGATTGACCAATCCGCAAAATTTCTGTTGCATCTGAAAGTAGAAACTCGCCCGATGACAACGGTATGCGTACTTTTCCCCTAGACCGTTCTAGTTATTCGTTTCGAGCATCAGAACTGCGAAAATGTTGAGTTTCTCAAGCGTTTCTTACTTCCAAACTGCCATATCTCGCGAACGGATTGACTAATCCGCAAAATTTCTGTTGCATCTGAAACTAGAAACTTGCCCGATTACAACGGTATGCGTACTGTTCCCCTAGGCCGTGCTAGTTATTCGTTTCGAGCATCAGAACTGCGAAAATTTTGAGTTACTCAAGCGTTTCTTACCTCCAAACTGCCATATCTCGCGAACGGATTGACCAATCCGCAAAATTTCTGTTGCATCTGAAAGTAAAAACTCGCCCGATTACAACGGTATGCGTACTTTTCCCCTAGGCCGTTCTGGTTATTCGTTTCGAGCATCAGAATTGTGAAAATTTTGAGTTTCTCAACCGTTTCTTACCTCCAAACTGCCATATCTCGCGAACGGATTGACCAATCCGCAAAATTTCTGTTGCATCTGAAAGTAGAAAGTCGCCCGATTACAACGGTGTTCGTACTTTTCCCCTAGACCGTTCTAGTTATGCTTGTCGAGCATCAGAACTGCGAAAATTTTGAGTTTCTCAAGCGTTTCTTACCTCCAAACTGCCATATCTCGCGAACGGATTGACCAATCCGCAAAATTTCTGTTGCATCTGAAAGTAGAAACTCGCCCGATTACAACGGTATGCGTATTTTTCCCCTAGGCCGTTGTAGTTATTCGTTTCGAGCATGAAAACTGCGAAAATTTTGGGTTTCTCAAGTGTTTCATACTTCCAAACTGCCATATCTCGCGAACGGATTGACCAATCCGCAAAATTTCTGTTGCATCTGAAAGTAGAAACTCGCCCGATGACAACGGTATGCGTACTTTTCCCCTAGACCGTTCTAGTTATTCGTTTCGAGCATCAGAACTGCGAAAATGTTGAGTTTCTCAAGCGTTTCTTACCTCCAAACTGCCATATCTCGCGAACGGATTGACTAATCCGCAAAATTTCTGTTGCATCTGAAACTAGAAACTTGCCCGATTACAACGGTATGCGTACTGTTCCCCTAGGCCGTGCTAGTTATTCGTTTCGAGCATCAGAACTGCGAAAATTTTGAGTTACTCAAGCGTTTCTTACCTCCAAACTGCCATATCTCGCGAACGGATTGACCAATCCGCAAAATTTCTGTTGCATCTGAAAGTAAAAACTCGCCCGATTACAACGGTATGCGTACTTTTCCCCTAGTCCGTTCTAGTTATTCGTTTCGAGCATCAGAACTGCGAAAATTTTGAGTTTCTCAAGCGTTTCTTACCTCCAAACTGCCATATCTCGCGAACGGATTGACCAATCCGCAAAATTTCTGTTGCATCTGAAAGTAGAAACTCGCCCGATTACAACGGTATGCGTACTTTTCCCCTAGGCCGTTCTAGTTATTCGTTTCAAGCATCAGAACTGTGAAAATGTTGAGTTTCTCAAGCGTTTCTTACCTACAAACTGCCATATCTCGCGAACGGATTGACCAATCCGCAAAATTTCTGTTGCATCTGAAAGTAGAAACTCGCCCGATTACAACGGTATGCGTACTTTTCCCCTAGGCCGTTCTGGTTATTCGTTTCGAGCATCAGAATTGTGAAAATTTTGAGTTTCTCAACCGTTTCTTACCTCCAAACTGCCATATCTCGCGAACGGATTGACCAATCCGCAAAATTTCTGTTGCATCTGAAAGTAGAAAGTCGCCCGATTACAACGGTGTTCGTACTTTTCCCCTAGACCGTTCTAGTTATGCTTGTCGAGCATCAGAACTGCGAAAATTTTGAGTTTCTCAAGCGTTTCTTACCTCCAAACTGCCACATCTCGCGAACGGATTGACCAATCCGCAAAATTTCTGTTGCATCTGAAAGTAGAAACTCGCCCGATTACAACGGTATGCGTACTTTTCCCCTAGGCCGTTGTAGTTATTCGTTTCGAGCATGAGAACTGCGAAAATTTTGGGTTTCTCAAGTGTTTCATACTTCCAAACTGCCATATCTCGCGAACGGATTGACCAATCCGCAAAATTTCTGTTGCATCTGAAAGTAGAAACTCGCCCGATGACAACGGTATGCGTACTTTTCCCCTAGACCGTTCTAGTTATTCGTTTCGAGCATCAGAACTGCGAAAATGTTGAGTTTCTCAAGCGTTTCTTACCTCCAAACTGCCATATCTCGCGAACGGATTGACTAATCCGCAAAATTTCTGTTGCATCTGAAACTAGAAACTTGCCCGATTACAACGGTATGCGTACTGTTCCCCTAGGCCGTGCTAGTTATTCGTTTCGAGCATCAGAACTGCGAAAATTTTGAGTTACTCAAGCGTTTCTTACCTCCAAACTGCCATATCTCGCGAACGGATTGACCAATCCGCAAAATTTCTGTTGCATCTGAAAGTAAAAACTCGCCCGATTACAACGGTATGCGTACTTTTCCCCTAGTCCGTTCTAGTTATTCGTTTCGAGCATCAGAACTGCGAAAATTTTGAGTTTCTCAAGCGTTTCTTACCTCCAAACTGCCATATCTCGCGAACGGATTGACCAATCCGCAAAATTTCTGTTGCATCTGAAAGTAGAAACTCGCCCGATTACAACGGTATGCGTACTTTTCCCCTAGGCCGTTCTAGTTATTCGTTTCGAGCATCAGAACTGTGAAAATGTTGAGTTTCTCAAGCGTTTCTTACCTACAAACTGCCATATCTCGCGAACGGATTGACCAATCCGCAAAATTTCTGTTGCATCTGAAAGTAGAAACTCGCCCGATTACAACGGTATGCGTACTTTTCCCCTAGGCCGTTCTGGTTATTCGTTTCGAGCATCAGAATTGTGAAAATTTTGAGTTTCTCAACCGTTTCTTACCTCCAAACTGCCATATCTCGCGAACGGATTGACCAATCCGCAAAATTTCTGTTGCATCTGAAAGTAGAAAGTCGCCCGATTACAACGGTGTTCGTACTTTTCCCCTAGACCGTTCTAGTTATGCTTGTCGAGCATCAGAACTGCGAAAATTTTGAGTTTCTCAAGCGTTTCTTACCTCCAAACTGCCACATCTCGCGAACGGATTGACCAATCCGCAAAATTTCTGTTGCATCTGAAAGTAGAAACTCGCCCGATTACAACGGTATGCGTACTTTTCCCCTAGGCCGTTGTAGTTATTCGTTTCGAGCATGATAACTGCGAAAATTTTGGGTTTCTCAAGTGTTTCATACTTCCAAACTGCCATATCTCGCGAACGGATTGACCAATCCGCAAAATTTCTGTTGCATCTGAAAGTAGAAACTCGCCCGATGACAACGGTATGCGTACTTTTCCCCTAGACCGTTCTAGTTATTCGTTTCGAGCATCAGAACTGCGAAAATGTTGAGTTTCTCAAGCGTTTCTTACCTCCAAACTGCCATATCTCGCGAACGGATTGACTAATCCGCAAAATTTCTGTTGCATCTGAAACTAGAAACTTGCCCGATTACAACGGTATGCGTACTGTTCCCCTAGGCCGTGCTAGTTATTCGTTTCGAGCATCAGAACTGCGAAAATTTTGAGTTACTCAAGCGTTTCTTACCTCCAAACTGCCATATCTCGCGAACGGATTGACCAATCCGCAAAATTTCTGTTGCATCTGAAAGTAAAAACTCGCCCGATTACAACGGTATGCGTACTTTTCCCCTAGTCCGTTCTAGTTATTCGTTTCGAGCATCAGAACTGCGAAAATTTTGAGTTTCTCAAGCGTTTCTTACCTCCAAACTGCCATATCTCGCGAACGGATTGACCAATCCGCAAAATTTCTGTTGCATCTGAAAGTAGAAACTCGCCCGATTACAACGGTATGCGTACTTTTCCCCTAGGCCGTTCTAGTTATTCGTTTCGAGCATCAGAACTGTGAAAATGTTGAGTTTCTCAAGCGTTTCTTACCTACAAACTGCCATATCTCGCGAACGGATTGACCAATCCGCAAAATTTCTGTTGCATCTGAAAGTAGAAACTCGCCCGATTACAACGGTATGCGTACTTTTCCCCTAGGCCGTTCTGGTTATTCGTTTCGAGCATCAGAATTGTGAAAATTTTGAGTTTCTCAACCGTTTCTTACCTCCAAACTGCCATATCTCGCGAACGGATTGACCAATCCGCAAAATTTCTGTTGCATCTGAAAGTAGAAAGTCGCCCGATTACAACGGTGTTCGTACTTTTCCCCTAGACCGTTCTAGTTATGCTTGTCGAGCATCAGAACTGCGAAAATTTTGAGTTTCTCAAGCGTTTCTTACCTCCAAACTGCCATATCTCGCGAACGGATTGACCAATCCGCAAAATTTCTGTTGCATCTGAAAGTAGAAACTCGCCCGATTACAACGGTATGCGTATTTTTCCCCTAGGCCGTTGTAGTTATTCGTTTCGAGCATGAGAACTGCGAAAATTTTGGGTTTCTCAAGTGTTTCATACTTCCAAACTGCCATATCTCGCGAACGGATTGACCAATCCGCAAAATTTCTGTTGCATCTGAAAGTAGAAACTCGCCCGATGACAACGGTATGCGTACTTTTCCCCTAGACCGTTCTAGTTATTCGTTTCGAGCATCAGAACTGCGAAAATGTTGAGTTTCTCAAGCGTTTCTTACCTCCAAACTGCCATATCTCGCGAACGGATTGACTAATCCGCAAAATTTCTGTTGCATCTGAAACTAGAAACTTGCCCGATTACAACGGTATGCGTACTGTTCCCCTAGGCCGTGCTAGTTATTCGTTTCGAGCATCAGAACTGCGAAAATTTTGAGTTACTCAAGCGTTTCTTACCTCCAAACTGCCATATCTCGCGAACGGATTGACCAATCCGCAAAATTTCTGTTGCATCTGAAAGTAAAAACTCGCCCGATTACAACGGTATGCGTACTTTTCCCCTAGTCCGTTCTAGTTATTCGTTTCGAGCATCAGAACTGCGAAAATTTTGAGTTTCTCAAGCGTTTCTTACCTCCAAACTGCCATATCTCGCGAACGGATTGACCAATCCGCAAAATTTCTGTTGCATCTGAAAGTAGAAACTCGCCCGATTACAACGGTATGCGTACTTTTCCCCTAGGCCGTTCTAGTTATTCGTTTCGAGCATCAGAACTGTGAAAATGTTGAGTTTCTCAAGCGTTTCTTACCTACAAACTGCCATATCTCGCGAACGGATTGACCAATCCGCAAAATTTCTGTTGCATCTGAAAGTAGAAACTCGCCCGATTACAACGGTATGCGTACTTTTCCCCTAGGCCGTTCTGGTTATTCGTTTCGAGCATCAGAATTGTGAAAATTTTGAGTTTCTCAACCGTTTCTTACCTCCAAACTGCCATATCTCGCGAACGGATTGACCAATCCGCAAAATTTCTGTTGCATCTGAAAGTAGAAAGTCGCCCGATTACAACGGTGTTCGTACTTTTCCCCTAGACCGTTCTAGTTATGCTTGTCGAGCATCAGAACTGCGAAAATTTTGAGTTTCTCAAGCGTTTCTTACCTCCAAACTGCCATATCTCGCGAACGGATTGACCAATCCGCAAAATTTCTGTTGCATCTGAAAGTAGAAACTCGCCCGATTACAACGGTATGCGTACTTTTCCCCTAGGCCGTTGTAGTTATTCGTTTCGAGCATGAGAACTGCGAAAATTTTGGGTTTCTCAAGTGTTTCATACTTCCAAACTGCCATATCTCGCGAACGGATTGACCAATCCGCAAAATTTCTGTTGCATCTGAAAGTAGAAACTCGCCCGATGACAACGGTATGCGTACTTTTCCCCTAGACCGTTCTAGTTATTCGTTTCGAGCATCAGAACTGCGAAAATGTTGAGTTTCTCAAGCGTTTCTTACCTCCAAACTGCCATATCTCGCGAACGGATTGACTAATCCGCAAAATTTCTGTTGCATCTGAAACTAGAAACTTGCCCGATTACAACGGTATGCGTACTGTTCCCCTAGGCCGTGCTAGTTATTCGTTTCGAGCATCAGAACTGCGAAAATTTTGAGTTACTCAAGCGTTTCTTACCTCCAAACTGCCATATCTCGCGAACGGATTGACCAATCCGCAAAATTTCTGTTGCATCTGAAAGTAAAAACTCGCCCGATTACAACGGTATGCGTACTTTTCCCCTAGTCCGTTCTAGTTATTCGTTTCGAGCATCAGAACTGCGAAAATTTTGAGTTTCTCAAGCGTTTCTTACCTCCAAACTGCCATATCTCGCGAACGGATTGACCAATCCGCAAAATTTCTGTTGCATCTGAAAGTAGAAACTCGCCCGATTACAACGGTATGCGTACTTTTCCCCTAGGCCGTTCTAGTTATTCGTTTCGAGCATCAGAACTGTGAAAATGTTGAGTTTCTCAAGCGTTTCTTACCTACAAACTGCCATATCTCGCGAACGGATTGACCAATCCGCAAAGTTTCTGTTGCATCTGAAAGTAGAAACTCGCCCGATTACAACGGTATGCGTACTTTTCCCCTAGTCCGTTCTAGTTATTCGTTTCGAGCATCAGAACTGCGAAAATTTTGAGTTTCTCAAGCGTTTCTTACCTCCAAACTGCCATATCTCGCGAACGGATTGACCAATCCGCAAAATTTCTGTTGCATCTGAAAGTAGAAACTCGCCCGATGACAACGGTATGCGTACTTTTCCCCTAGACCGTTCTAGTTATTCGTTTCGAGCATCAGAACTGCGAAAATGTTGAGTTTCTCAAGCGTTTCTTACTTCCAAACTGCCATATCTCGCGAACGGATTGACTAATCCGCAAAATTTCTGTTGCATCTGAAACTAGAAACTTGCCCGATTACAACGGTATGCGTACTGTTCCCCTAGGCCGTGCTAGTTATTCGTTTCGAGCATCAGAACTGCGAAAATTTTGAGTTACTCAAGCGTTTCTTACCTCCAAACTGCCATATCTCGCGAACGGATTGACCAATCCGCAAAATTTCTGTTGCATCTGAAAGTAAAAACTCGCCCGATTACAACGGTATGCGTACTTTTCCCCTAGTCCGTTCTAGTTATTCGTTTCGAGCATCAGAACTGCGAAAATTTTGAGTTTCTCAAGCGTTTCTTACCTCCAAACTGCCATATATCGCGAACGGATTGACCAATCCGCAAAATTTCTGTTGCATCTGAAAGTAGAAACTCGCCCGATTACAACGGTATGCGTACTTTTCCCCTAGGCCGTTCTAGTTATTCGTTTCGAGCATCAGAACTGTGAAAATGTTGAGTTTCTCAAGCGTTTCTTACCTACAAACTGCCATATCTCGCGAACGGATTGACCAATCCGCAAAATTTCCGTTGCATCTGAAAGTAGAAACTCGCCCGATTACAACGGTATGCGTACTTTTCCCCTAGGCCGTTCTGGTTATTCGTTTCGAGCATCAGAATTGTGAAAATTTTGAGTTTCTCAACCGTTTCTTACCTCCAAACTGCCATATCTCGCGAACGGATTGACCAATCCGCAAAATTTCTGTTGCATCTGAAAGTAGAAAGTCGCCCGATTACAACGGTGTTCGTACTTTTCCCCTAGACCGTTCTAGTTATGCTTGTCGAGCATCAGAACTGCGAAAATTTTGAGTTTCTCAAGCGTTTCTTACCTCCAAACTGCCATATCTCGCGAACGGATTGACCAATCCGCAAAATTTCTGTTGCATCTGAAAGTAGAAACTCGCCCGATTACAACGGTATGCGTATTTTTCCCCTAGGCCGTTGTAGTTATTCGTTTCGAGCATGAAAACTGCGAAAATTTTGGGTTTCTCAAGTGTTTCATACTTCCAAACTGCCATATCTCGCGAACGGATTGACCAATCCGCAAAATTTCTGTTGCATCTGAAAGTAGAAACTCGCCCGATGACAACGGTATGCGTACTTTTCCCCTAGACCGTTCTAGTTATTCGTTTCGAGCATCAGAACTGCGAAAATGTTGAGTTTCTCAAGCGTTTCTTACCTCCAAACTGCCATATCTCGCGAACGGATTGACTAATCCGCAAAATTTCTGTTGCATCTGAAACTAGAAACTTGCCCGATTACAACGGTATGCGTACTGTTCCCCTAGGCCGTGCTAGTTATTCGTTTCGAGCATCAGAACTGCGAAAATTTTGAGTTACTCAAGCGTTTCTTACCTCCAAACTGCCATATCTCGCGAACGGATTGACCAATCCGCAAAATTTCTGTTGCATCTGAAAGTAAAAACTCGCCCGATTACAACGGTATGCGTACTTTTCCCCTAGTCCGTTCTAGTTATTCGTTTCGAGCATCAGAACTGCGAAAATTTTGAGTTTCTCAAGCGTTTCTTACCTCCAAACTGCCATATCTCGCGAACGGATTGACCAATCCGCAAAATTTCTGTTGCATCTGAAAGTAGAAACTCGCCCGATTACAACGGTATGCGTACTTTTCCCCTAGGCCGTTCTAGTTATTCGTTTCGAGCATCAGAACTGTGAAAATGTTGAGTTTCTCAAGCGTTTCTTACCTACAAACTGCCATATCTCGCGAACGGATTGACCAATCCGCAAAATTTCTGTTGCATCTGAAAGTAGAAACTCGCCCGATTACAACGGTATGCGTACTTTTCCCCTAGGCCGTTCTGGTTATTCGTTTCGAGCATCAGAATTGTGAAAATTTTGAGTTTCTCAACCGTTTCTTACCTCCAAACTGCCATATCTCGCGAACGGATTGACCAATCCGCAAAATTTCTGTTGCATCTGAAAGTAGAAAGTCGCCCGATTACAACGGTGTTCGTACTTTTCCCCTAGACCGTTCTAGTTATGCTTGTCGAGCATCAGAACTGCGAAAATTTTGAGTTTCTCAAGCGTTTCTTACCTCCAAACTGCCACATCTCGCGAACGGATTGACCAATCCGCAAAATTTCTGTTGCATCTGAAAGTAGAAACTCGCCCGATTACAACGGTATGCGTACTTTTCCCCTAGGCCGTTGTAGTTATTCGTTTCGAGCATGAGAACTGCGAAAATTTTGGGTTTCTCAAGTGTTTCATACTTCCAAACTGCCATATCTCGCGAACGGATTGACCAATCCGCAAAATTTCTGTTGCATCTGAAAGTAGAAACTCGCCCGATGACAACGGTATGCGTACTTTTCCCCTAGACCGTTCTAGTTATTCGTTTCGAGCATCAGAACTGCGAAAATGTTGAGTTTCTCAAGCGTTTCTTACCTCCAAACTGCCATATCTCGCGAACGGATTGACTAATCCGCAAAATTTCTGTTGCATCTGAAACTAGAAACTTGCCCGATTACAACGGTATGCGTACTGTTCCCCTAGGCCGTGCTAGTTATTCGTTTCGAGCATCAGAACTGCGAAAATTTTGAGTTACTCAAGCGTTTCTTACCTCCAAACTGCCATATCTCGCGAACGGATTGACCAATCCGCAAAATTTCTGTTGCATCTGAAAGTAAAAACTCGCCCGATTACAACGGTATGCGTACTTTTCCCCTAGTCCGTTCTAGTTATTCGTTTCGAGCATCAGAACTGCGAAAATTTTGAGTTTCTCAAGCGTTTCTTACCTCCAAACTGCCATATCTCGCGAACGGATTGACCAATCCGCAAAATTTCT
Organism: Ptiloglossa arizonensis; assembly: GCF_051014685.1. Lineage (NCBI taxonomy): Eukaryota > Metazoa > Arthropoda > Insecta > Hymenoptera > Colletidae > Ptiloglossa > Ptiloglossa arizonensis. The sequence continues at coordinate 160,234 of NW_027479087.1, forward strand.
GTTGCATCTGAAAGTAGAAACTCGCCCGATTACAACGGTATGCGTACTTTTCCCCTAGGCCGTTCTAGTTATTCGTTTCGAGCATCAGAACTGTGAAAATGTTGAGTTTCTCAAGCGTTTCTTACCTACAAACTGCCATATCTCGCGAACGGATTGACCAATCCGCAAAATTTCTGTTGCATCTGAAAGTAGAAACTCGCCCGATTACAACGGTATGCGTACTTTTCCCCTAGGCCGTTCTGGTTATTCGTTTCGAGCATCAGAATTGTGAAAATTTTGAGTTTCTCAACCGTTTCTTACCTCCAAACTGCCATATCTCGCGAACGGATTGACCAATCCGCAAAATTTCTGTTGCATCTGAAAGTAGAAAGTCGCCCGATTACAACGGTGTTCGTACTTTTCCCCTAGACCGTTCTAGTTATGCTTGTCGAGCATCAGAACTGCGAAAATTTTGAGTTTCTCAAGCGTTTCTTACCTCCAAACTGCCACATCTCGCGAACGGATTGACCAATCCGCAAAATTTCTGTTGCATCTGAAAGTAGAAACTCGCCCGATTACAACGGTATGCGTACTTTTCCCCTAGGCCGTTGTAGTTATTCGTTTCGAGCATGAGAACTGCGAAAATTTTGGGTTTCTCAAGTGTTTCATACTTCCAAACTGCCATATCTCGCGAACGGATTGACCAATCCGCAAAATTTCTGTTGCATCTGAAAGTAGAAACTCGCCCGATGACAACGGTATGCGTACTTTTCCCCTAGACCGTTCTAGTTATTCGTTTCGAGCATCAGAACTGCGAAAATGTTGAGTTTCTCAAGCGTTTCTTACCTCCAAACTGCCATATCTCGCGAACGGATTGACTAATCCGCAAAATTTCTGTTGCATCTGAAACTAGAAACTTGCCCGATTACAACGGTATGCGTACTGTTCCCCTAGGCCGTGCTAGTTATTCGTTTCGAGCATCAGAACTGCGAAAATTTTGAGTTACTCAAGCGTTTCTTACCTCCAAACTGCCATATCTCGCGAACGGATTGACCAATCCGCAAAATTTCTGTTGCATCTGAAAGTAAAAACTCGCCCGATTACAACGGTATGCGTACTTTTCCCCTAGTCCGTTCTAGTTATTCGTTTCGAGCATCAGAACTGCGAAAATTTTGAGTTTCTCAAGCGTTTCTTACCTCCAAACTGCCATATCTCGCGAACGGATTGACCAATCCGCAAAATTTCTGTTGCATCTGAAAGTAGAAACTCGCCCGATTACAACGGTATGCGTACTTTTCCCCTAGGCCGTTCTAGTTATTCGTTTCGAGCATCAGAACTGTGAAAATGTTGAGTTTCTCAAGCGTTTCTTACCTACAAACTGCCATATCTCGCGAACGGATTGACCAATCCGCAAAATTTCTGTTGCATCTGAAAGTAGAAACTCGCCCGATTACAACGGTATGCGTACTTTTCCCCTAGGCCGTTCTGGTTATTCGTTTCGAGCATCAGAATTGTGAAAATTTTGAGTTTCTCAACCGTTTCTTACCTCCAAACTGCCATATCTCGCGAACGGATTGACCAATCCGCAAAATTTCTGTTGCATCTGAAAGTAGAAAGTCGCCCGATTACAACGGTGTTCGTACTTTTCCCCTAGACCGTTCTAGTTATGCTTGTCGAGCATCAGAACTGCGAAAATTTTGAGTTTCTCAAGCGTTTCTTACCTCCAAACTGCCATATCTCGCGAACGGATTGACCAATCCGCAAAATTTCTGTTGCATCTGAAAGTAGAAACTCGCCCGATTACAACGGTATGCGTATTTTTCCCCTAGGCCGTTGTAGTTATTCGTTTCGAGCATGAGAACTGCGAAAATTTTGGGTTTCTCAAGTGTTTCATACTTCCAAACTGCCATATCTCGCGAACGGATTGACCAATCCGCAAAATTTCTGTTGCATCTGAAAGTAGAAACTCGCCCGATGACAACGGTATGCGTACTTTTCCCCTAGACCGTTCTAGTTATTCGTTTCGAGCATCAGAACTGCGAAAATGTTGAGTTTCTCAAGCGTTTCTTACCTCCAAACTGCCATATCTCGCGAACGGATTGACTAATCCGCAAAATTTCTGTTGCATCTGAAACTAGAAACTTGCCCGATTACAACGGTATGCGTACTGTTCCCCTAGGCCGTGCTAGTTATTCGTTTCGAGCATCAGAACTGCGAAAATTTTGAGTTACTCAAGCGTTTCTTACCTCCAAACTGCCATATCTCGCGAACGGATTGACCAATCCGCAAAATTTCTGTTGCATCTGAAAGTAAAAACTCGCCCGATTACAACGGTATGCGTACTTTTCCCCTAGTCCGTTCTAGTTATTCGTTTCGAGCATCAGAACTGCGAAAATTTTGAGTTTCTCAAGCGTTTCTTACCTCCAAACTGCCATATCTCGCGAACGGATTGACCAATCCGCAAAATTTCTGTTGCATCTGAAAGTAGAAACTCGCCCGATTACAACGGTATGCGTACTTTTCCCCTAGGCCGTTCTAGTTATTCGTTTCGAGCATCAGAACTGTGAAAATGTTGAGTTTCTCAAGCGTTTCTTACCTACAAACTGCCATATCTCGCGAACGGATTGACCAATCCGCAAAATTTCTGTTGCATCTGAAAGTAGAAACTCGCCCGATTACAACGGTATGCGTACTTTTCCCCTAGGCCGTTCTGGTTATTCGTTTCGAGCATCAGAATTGTGAAAATTTTGAGTTTCTCAACCGTTTCTTACCTCCAAACTGCCATATCTCGCGAACGGATTGACCAATCCGCAAAATTTCTGTTGCATCTGAAAGTAGAAAGTCGCCCGATTACAACGGTGTTCGTACTTTTCCCCTAGACCGTTCTAGTTATGCTTGTCGAGCATCAGAACTGCGAAAATTTTGAGTTTCTCAAGCGTTTCTTACCTCCAAACTGCCATATCTCGCGAACGGATTGACCAATCCGCAAAATTTCTGTTGCATCTGAAAGTAGAAACTCGCCCGATTACAACGGTATGCGTACTTTTCCCCTAGGCCGTTGTAGTTATTCGTTTCGAGCATGAGAACTGCGAAAATTTTGGGTTTCTCAAGTGTTTCATACTTCCAAACTGCCATATCTCGCGAACGGATTGACCAATCCGCAAAATTTCTGTTGCATCTGAAAGTAGAAACTCGCCCGATGACAACGGTATGCGTACTTTTCCCCTAGACCGTTCTAGTTATTCGTTTCGAGCATCAGAACTGCGAAAATGTTGAGTTTCTCAAGCGTTTCTTACCTCCAAACTGCCATATCTCGCGAACGGATTGACTAATCCGCAAAATTTCTGTTGCATCTGAAACTAGAAACTTGCCCGATCACAACGGTATGCGTACTGTTCCCCTAGGCCGTGCTAGTTATTCGTTTCGAGCATCAGAACTGCGAAAATTTTGAGTTACTCAAGCGTTTCTTACCTCCAAACTGCCATATCTCGCGAACGGATTGACCAATCCGCAAAATTTCTGTTGCATCTGAAAGTAAAAACTCGCCCGATTACAACGGTATGCGTACTTTTCCCCTAGTCCGTTCTAGTTATTCGTTTCGAGCATCAGAACTGCGAAAATTTTGAGTTTCTCAAGCGTTTCTTACCTCCAAACTGCCATATCTCGCGAACGGATTGACCAATCCGCAAAATTTCTGTTGCATCTGAAAGTAGAAACTCGCCCGATTACAACGGTATGCGTACTTTTCCCCTAGGCCGTTCTAGTTATTCGTTTCGAGCATCAGAACTGTGAAAATGTTGAGTTTCTCAAGCGTTTCTTACCTACAAACTGCCATATCTCGCGAACGGATTGACCAATCCGCAAAGTTTCTGTTGCATCTGAAAGTAGAAACTCGCCCGATTACAACGGTATGCGTACTTTTCCCCTAGGCCGTTCTGGTTATTCGTTTCGAGCATCAGAATTGTGAAAATTTTGAGTTTCTCAACCGTTTCTTACCTCCAAACTGCCATATCTCGCGAACGGATTGACCAATCCGCAAAATTTCTGTTGCATCTGAAAGTAGAAAGTCGCCCGATTACAACGGTGTTCGTACTTTTCCCCTAGACCGTTCTAGTTATGCTTGTCGAGCATCAGAACTGCGAAAATTTTGAGTTTCTCAAGCGTTTCTTACCTCCAAACTGCCATATCTCGCGAACGGATTGACCAATCCGCAAAATTTCTGTTGCATCTGGAAGTAGAAACTCGCCCGATTACAACGGTATGCGTACTTTTCCACTAGGCCGTTCTAGTTAATCGTTTCGAGCATCAGAACTGCGAAAATTTTGAGTTTCTCAAGCGTTTCTTACTTCCAAACTGCCATATCTCGCTAACGGATTGACCAATCCGCAAAATTTCTGATGCATCTGAAAGTAGAAACTCGCCCGGTTGCAACGGTATGCGTACTTTTCCCCTAGGCCGCTCTAGTTATTCGTTTCGAGCATCAGAACTGCGAAAATTTTGTGTTTCTCAAGTGTTTCATACTTCCAAACTGCCATATCTCGCGAACGGATTGACCAATCCGCAAAATTTCTATTGCATCTGAAAGTAGAAACTCGCCCGATTACAACGGTATGCATACTTTTCCCCTAGGCCGTTCTAGTTATTCGTTTCGAGCATCAGACCTGTGAAAATTTTGAGTTTCTCAAGCGTTTCTTACCTACAAACTCCCATATCTCGCGAACGGATTGACCAATCCGCAAAATTTCTGTTGCATCTGAAAGTAGAAACTCGCCCGATTACAACGGTATGCGTACTTTTCCCCTAGGCCGTTCTAGTTATTCGTTTCGAGCATCAGAACTGCGAAAATGTTGAGTTTCTCAAGCGTTTCTTACCTACAAACTGCGATATCTCGCGAACGGATTGACCAATCCGCAAAATTTCTGTTGCATCTGAAAGTAGAAACTCGCCCGATTACAACGGTATGCGTACTTTTCCCCTAGACCGTTCTAGTTATGCTTGTCGAGCATCAGAACTGCGAAAATTTTGAGTTTCTCAAGCGTTTCTTACCTCCAAACTGCCATATCTCGCGAACGGATCGACCAATCCGCAAAATTTCTGTTGCATCTGAAAGTAGAAACTCGCCCGATTACAACGGTATGCGTACTTTTCCCCTAGGCCGTTCTAGTTATTCGTTTCGAGCATCAGAACTGTGAAAATTTTGAGTTTCTCAAGCGTTTCTTACCTACAAACTCCCATATCTCGCGAACGGATTGACCAATCCGCAAAATTTCTATTGCATCTGAAAGTAGAAACTCGCCCGATTACAACGGTATGCGTACTTTTCCCCTAGGCCGTTCTAGTTATTCGTTTCGAGAATCAGAACTGCGAAAATGTTGAGTTTCTCAAGCGTTTCTTACCCACAAACTGCCATATCTCGCGAACGGATTGACCAATCCGCAAAATTTCTGTTGCATCTGAAAGTAGAAACTCGCCCGATTACAACGGTATGCGTACTTTTCCCCTATACCGTTCTAGTTATGCTTGTCGAGCATCAGAACTGCGAAAATTTTGAGTTTCTCAAGCGTTTCTTACTTCCAAACTGCCATATCTCGCGAACGGATTGACCAATCCGCAAAATTTCTGATGCATCTGAAAGTAGAAACTCGCCCGATTGCAACGGTATGCGTACTTTTCCCCTAGGCCGCTCTATTTATTCGTTTCGAGCATCAGAACTGCGAAAATTTTGTGTTTCTCAAGTGCTTCATACTTCCAAACTGCCATATCTCGCGAACGGATTGACCAATCCGCAAAATTTCTATTGCATCTGGAAGTAGAAACTCGCCCGATTACAACGGTATGCGTACTTTTCCACTAGGCCGTTCTAGTTAATCGTTTCGAGCATCAGAACTGCGAAAATTTTGAGTTTCTCAAGCGTTTCTTACTTCCAAACTGCCATATCTCGCTAACGGATTGACCAATCCGCAAAATTTCTGATGCATCTGAAAGTAGAAACTCGCCCGGTTGCAACGGTATGCGTACTTTTCCCCTAGGCCGCTCTAGTTATTCGTTTCGAGCATCAGAACTGCGAAAATTTTGAGTTTCTCAAGCGTTTCTTACCCACAAACTGCCATATCTCGCGAACGGATTGACCAATCCGCAAAATTTCTGTTGCATCTGAAAGTAGAAACTCGCCCGATTACAACGGTATGCGTACTTTTCCCCTATACCGTTCTAGTTATGCTTGTCGAGCATCAGAACTGCGAAAATTTTGAGTTTCTCAAGCGTTTCTTACCTCCAAACTGCCATATCTCGCGAACGGATTGACCAATCCGCAAAATTTCTGTTGCATCTGAAAGTAGAAACTCGCCCGATTACAACGGTATGCGTACTTTTCCACTAGGCCGTTCTAGTTAATCGTTTCGAGCATCAGAACTGCGAAAATTTTGAGTTTCTCAAGCGTTTCTTACTTCCAAACTGCCATATCTCGCGAACGGATTGACCAATCCGCAAAATTTCTGATGCATCTGAAAGTAGAAACTCGCCCGATTGCAACGGTATGCGTACTTTTCCCCTAGGCCGCTCTATTTATTCGTTTCGAGCATCAGAACTGCGAAAATTTTGTGTTTCTCAAGTGTTTCATACTTCCAAACTGCCATATCTCGCGAACGGATTGACCAATCCGCAAAATTTCTATTGCATCTGGAAGTAGAAACTCGCCCGATTACAACGGTATGCGTACTTTTCCACTAGGCCGTTCTAGTTAATCGTTTCGAGCATCAGAACTGCGAAAATTTTGAGTTTCTCAAGCGTTTCTTACTTCCAAACTGCCATATCTCGCTAACGGATTGACCAATCCGCAAAATTTCTGATGCATCTGAAAGTAGAAACTCGCCCGGTTGCAACGGTATGCGTACTTTTCCCCTAGGCCGCTCTAGTTATTCGTTTCGAGCATCAGAACTGCGAAAATTTTGTGTTTCTCAAGTGTTTCATACTTCCAAACTGCCATATCTCGCGAACGGATTGACCAATCCGCAAAATTTCTATTGCATCTGAAAGTAGAAACTCGCCCGATTACAACGGTATGCATACTTTTCCCCTAGGCCGTTCTAGTTATTCGTTTCGAGCATCAGACCTGTGAAAATTTTGAGTTTCTCAAGCGTTTCTTACCTACAAACTCCCATATCTCGCGAACGGATTGACCAATCCGCAAAATTTCTGTTGCATCTGAAAGTAGAAACTCGCCCGATTACAACGGTATGCGTACTTTTCCCCTAGGCCGTTCTAGTTATTCGTTTCGAGCATCAGAACTGCGAAAATGTTGAGTTTCTCAAGCGTTTCTTACCTACAAACTGCCATATCTCGCGAACGGATTGACCAATCCGCAAAATTTCTGTTGCATCTGAAAGTAGAAACTCGCCCGATTACAACGGTATGCGTACTTTTCCCCTAGACCGTTCTAGTTATGCTTGTCGAGCATCAGAACTGCGAAAATTTTGAGTTTCTCAAGCGTTTCTTACCTCCAAACTGCCATATCTCGCGAACGGATAGACCAATCCGCAAAATTTCTGTTGCATCTGAAAGTAGAAACTCGCCCGATTACAACGGTATGCGTACCTTTCCCCTAGGCCGTTGTAGTTATTCGTTTCGAGCATGAGAACTGCGTAAATTTTGGGTTTCTCAAGCGTTGCTTACATCCAAACTGCCATATCTCGCGAACGGATTGTCCAATCCGCAAAATTTCTGTTGCATCTGAAAGTAGAAACTCGCCCGATTACAACGGTATGCGTACTTTTCCCCTAGGCCGTTCTAGTTATTCGTTTCGAGCATCAGAACTGTGAAAATTTTGAGTTTCTCAAGCGTTTCTTACCTACAAACTCCCATATCTCGCGAACGGATTGACCAATCCGCAAAATTTCTGTTGCATCTGAAAGTAGAAACTCGCCCGATTACAACGGTATGCGTACTTTTCCCCTAGGCCGTTCTAGTTATTCGTTTCGAGAATCAGAACTGCGAAAATGTTGAGTTTCTCAAGCGTTTCTTACCCACAAACTGCCATATCTCGCGAACGGATTGACCAATCCGCAAAATTTCTGTTGCATCTGAAAGTAGAAACTCGCCCGATTACAACGGTATGCGTACTTTTCCCCTATACCGTTCTAGTTATGCTTGTCGAGCATCAGAACTGCGAAAATTTTGAGTTTCTCAAGCGTTTCTTACCTCCAAACTGCCATATCTCGCGAACGGATTGACCAATCCGCAAAATTTCTGTTGCATCTGAAAGTAGAAACTCGCCCGATTACAACGGTATGCGTACTTTTCCACTAGGCCGTTCTAGTTAATCGTTTCGAGCATCAGAACTGCGAAAATTTTGAGTTTCTCAAGCGTTTCTTACTTCCAAACTGCCATATCTCGCGAACGGATTGACCAATCCGCAAAATTTCTGATGCATCTGAAAGTTGAAACTCGCCCGATTGCAACGGTATGCGTACTTTTCCCCTAGGCCGCTCTATTTATTCGTTTCGAGCATCAGAACTGCGAAAATTTTGTGTTTCTCAAGTGTTTCATACTTCCAAACTGCCATATCTCGCGAACGGATTGACCAATCCGCAAAATTTCTATTGCATCTGAAAGTAGAAACTCGCCCGATTACAACGGTATGCGTACTTTTCCCCTAGACCGTTCTAGTTATGCTTGCCGAGCATCAGAACTGCGAAAATTTTGAGTTTCTCAAGCGATTCTTACCTCCAAACTGCCATATCTCGCGAACGGATTGACTAATCCGCAAAATTTCTGTTGCATCTGAAAGTAGAAACTCGCCCGATTACAACGCTATGCGTACTTTTCCCCTAGGCCGTTCTAGTTATTCGTTTCGAGCATCAGAACTGCGGAAATTTTGAGTTTCTCAAGCGTTTCTTACCTCCAAACTGCCATATCTCGCGAACGGATTGACCAATCCGCAAAATTTCTGTTGCATCTGAAAGTAGAAACTCGCCCGATTACAACGGTATGCGTACTTTTCCCCTAGTCCGTTCTAGTTATTCGTTTCGTGCATTAGAACTGCGAAAATTTTGAGTTTCTCAAGCGTTTCTTTCCTCCAATCTGCCATATCTCGCGAACGGATTGACCAATCCGCAAAATTTCTGTTGCATCTGAAAGTAGAAACTCGCCCGATGACAACGGTATGCGTACTTTTCCCCTAGACCGTTCTAGTTATTCGTTTCGAGCATCAGAACTGCGAAAATGTTGAGTTTCTCAAGCGTTTCTTACCTCCAAACTGCCATATCTCGCGAACGGATTGACTAATCCGCAAAATTTCTGTTGCATCTGAAACTAGAAACTTGCCCCATTACAACGGTATGCGTACTGTTCCCCTAGGCCGTGCTAGTTATTCGTTTCGAGCATCAGAACTGCGAAAATTTTGAGTTACTCAAGCGTTTCTTACCTCCAAACTGCCATATCTCGCGAACGGATTGACCAATCCGCAAAATTTCTGTTGCATCTGAAAGTAAAAACTCGCCCGATTACAACGGTATGCGTACTTTTCCCCTAGTCCGTTCTAGTTATTCGTTTCGAGCATCAGAACTGCGAAAATTTTGAGTTTCTCAAGCGTTTCTTACCTCCAAACTGCCATATCTCGCGAACGGATTGACCAATCCGCAAAATTTCTGTTGCATCTGAAAGTAGAAACTCGCCCGATTACAACGGTATGCGTACTTTTCCCCTAGGCCGTTCTGGTTATTCGTTTCGAGCATCAGAATTGTGAAAATTTTGAGTTTCTCAACCGTTTCTTACCTCCAAACTGCCATATCTCGCGAACGGATTGACCAATCCGCAAAATTTCTGTTGCATCTGAAAGTAGAAAGTCGCCCGATTACAACGGTGTTCGTACTTTTCCCCTAGACCGTTCTAGTTATGCTTGTCGAGCATCAGAACTGCCAAAATTTTGAGTTTCTCAAGCGTTTCTTACCTCCAAACTGCCATATCTCGCGAACGGATTGACCAATCCGCAAAATTTCTGTTGCATCTGAAAGTAGAAACTCGCCCGATTACAACGGTATGCGTACTTTTCCCCTAGGCCGTTGTAGTTATTCGTTTCGAGCATGAGAACTGCGAAAATTTTGGGTTTCTCAAGTGTTTCATACTTCCAAACTGCCATATCTCGCGAACGGATTGACCAATCCGCAAAATTTCTGTTGCATCTGAAAGTAGAAACTCGCCCGATTACAACGGTATGCGTACTTTTCGCCTAGGCCGTTCTAGTTATTCGTTTCGAGCATCAGAACTGCGAAAATGTTGAGTTTCTCAAGCGTTTCTTACATACAAACTGCCATATCTCGCGAACGGATTGACCAATCCGCAAAACTTCTGTTGCATCTGAACGTAGAAACTCGCCCGATTACAACGGTATGCGTACTTTTCCCCTAGGCCGTTCTGGTTATTCGTTTCGAGCATCAGAATTGTGAAAATTTTGAGTTTTTCAACCGTTTCGTACCTCCAAACTGCCATATCTCGCGAACGGATTGACCAATCCGCAAAATTTCTGTTGCATCTGAAAGTAGAAAGTCGCCCGATTACAACGGTGTGCGTACTTTTCCCCTAGACCGTTCTAGTTATGCTTGTCGAGCATCAGAACTGCGAAAATTTTGAGTTTCTCAAGCGTTTCTTACCTCCAAACTGCCATATCTCGCGAACGGATTGACCAATCCGCAAAATTTCTGTTGCATTTGAAAGTAGAAACTCGCCCGATTACAACGGTATGCGTACTTCTCCCCTAGGCCGTTGCAGTTATTCGTTTCGAGCATGAGAACTGCGAAAATTTTGGGTTTCTCAAACGTTGCTTACCTCCAAACTGCCATATCTCGCGAACGGATTGACCAATCCACAAAATTTCTGTTGCATCTGAAAGTAGAAACTCGCCCGATTACAACGGTATGCGTACTTTTCCCCTAGGCCGTTCTAGTTATTCGTTTCGAGCATCAGAACTGCGAAAATGTTGAGTTTCTCAAGCGTTTCTTACCTACAAACTGCCATATCTCGCGAACGGATTGACCAATCCGCAAAATTTCTGTTGCATCTGAAAGTAGAAACTCGCCCGATTACAACGGTATGCGTACTTTTCCCCTAGACCGTTCTAGTTATGCTCGTCGAGCATCAGAACTGCGAAAATTTTGAGCTTCTCAAGCGTTTCTTACCTCCAAACTGCCATATCTCGCGAACGGATTGACCAATCCGCAAAATTTCTGTTGCATCTGAAAGTAGAAACTCGCCCGATTACAACGGTATGCGTACTTTTCCACTAGGCCGTTCTAGTTAATCGTTTCGAGCATCAGAACTGCGAAAATTTTGAGTTTCTCAAGCGTTTCTTACTTCCAAACTGCCATATCTCGCGAACGGATTGACCAATCCGCAAAATTTCTGATGCATCTGAAAGTAGAAACTCGCCCGATTGCAACGGTATGCGTACTTTTCCCTTAGGCCGTTCTAGTTATTCGTTTCGAGCATTAGAACTGCGAAAATTTTGAGTTTCTCAAGCGTTTCTTTCCTCCAATCTGCCATATCTCGCGAACGGATTGGCCAATCCGCAAAATTTCTGTTGCATCTGAAAGTAGAAACTCGCCCGATGACAACGGAATGCGTACTTTTCCCCTAGACCGTTCTAGTTATTCGTTTCGAGCATCAGAACTGCGAAAATGTTGAGTTTCTCAAGCGTTTCTTACCTCCAAACTGCCATATCTCGCGAACGGATTGACTAATCCGCAAAATTTCTGTTGCATCTGAAACTAGAAACTTGCCCCATTACAACGGTATGCGTACTGTTCCCCTAGGCCGTGCTAGTTATTCGTTTCGAGCATCAGAACTGCGAAAATTTTGAGTTACTCAAGCGTTTCTTACCTCCAAACTGCCATATCTCGCGAACGGATTGACCAATCCGCAAAATTTCTGTTGCATCTGAAAGTAAAAACTCGCCCGATTACAACGGTATGCGTACTTTTCCCCTAGTCCGTTCTAGTTATTCGTTTCGAGCATCAGAACTGCGAAAATTTTGAGTTTCTCAAGCGTTTCTTACCTCCAAACTGTCATATCTCGCGAACGGATTGACCAATCCGCAAAATTTCTGTTGCATCTGAAAGTAGAAACTCGCCCGATTACAACGGTATGCGTACTTTTCCCCTAGGCCGTTCTAGTTATTCGTTTCGAGCATCAGAACTGTGAAAATGTTGAGTTTCTCAAGCGTTTCTTACCTACAAACTGCCATATCTCGCGAACGGATTGACCAATCCGCAAAATTTCTGTTGCATCTGAAAGTAGAAATTCGCCCGATTACAACGGTATGCGTACTTTTCCCCTAGGCCGTTCTGGTTATTCGTTTCGAGCATCAGAATTGTGAAAATTTTGAGTTTCTCAACCGTTTCTTACCTCCAAACTGCCATATCTCGCGAACGGATTGACCAATCCGCAAAATTTCTGTTGCATCTGAAAGTAGAAAGTCGCCCGATTACAACGGTGTTCGTACTTTTCCCCTAGACCGTTCTAGTTATGCTTGTCGAGCATCAGAACTGCGAAAATTTTGAGTTTCTCAAGCGTTTCTTACCTCCAAACTGCCATATCTCGCGAACGGATTGACCAATCCGCAAAATTTCTGTTGCATCTGAAAGTAGAAACTCGCCCGATTACAACGGTATGCGTACTTTTCCCCTAGGCCGTTGTAGTTATTCGTTTCGAGCATGAGAACTGCGAAAATTTTGGGTTTCTCAAGTGTTTCATACTTCCAAACTGCCATATCTCGCGAACGGATTGACCAATCCGCAAAATTTCTGTTGCATCTGAAAGAAGAAACTCGCCCGATTACAACGGTATGCGTACTTTTCGCCTAGGCCGTTCTAGTTATTCGTTTCGAGCATCAGAACTGCGTAAATGTTGAGTTTCTCAAGCGTTTCTTACATACAAACTGCCATATCTCGCGAACGGATTGACCAATCCGCAAAACTTCTGTTGCATCTGAAAGTAGAAACTCGCCCGATTACAACGGTATGCGTACTTTTCCCCTAGGCCGTTCTGGTTATTCGTTTCGAGCATCAGAATTGTGAAAATTTTGAGTTTCTCAACCGTTTCGTACCTCCAAACTGCCATATCTCGCGAACGGATTGACCAATCCGCAAAATTTCTGTTGCATCTGAAAGTAGAAAGTCGCCCGATTACAACGGTGTGCGTACTTTTCCCCTAGACCGTTCTAGTTATGCTTGTCGAGCATCAGAACTGCGAAAATTTTGAGTTTCTCAAGCGTTTCTTACCTCCAAACTGCCATATCTCGCGAACGGATTGACCAATCCGCAAAATTTCTGTTGCATTTGAAAGTAGAAACTCGCCCGATTACAACGGTATGCGTACTTCTCCCCTAGGCCGTTGTAGTTATTCGTTTCGAGCATGAGAACTGCGAAAATTTTGGGTTTCTCAAACGTTGCTTACCTCCAAACTGCCATATCTCGCGAACGGATTGACCAATCCACAAAATTTCTGTTGCATCTGAAAGTAGAAACTCGCCCGATTACAACGGTATGCGTACTTTTCCCCTAGGCCGTTCTAGTTATTCGTTTCGAGCATCAGAACCGCGAAAATGTTGAGTTTCTCAAGCGTTTCTTACCTACAAACTGCCATATCTCGCGAACGGATTGACCAATCCGCAAAATTTCTGTTGCATCTGAAAGTAGAAACTCGCCCGATTACAACGGTATGCGTACTTTTCCCCTAGACCGTTCTAGTTATGCTCGTCGAGCATCAGAACTGCGAAAATTTTGAGTTTCTCAAGCGTTTCTTACCTCCAAACTGCCATATCTCGCGAACGGATTGACCAATCCGCAAAATTTCTGTTGCATCTGAAAGTAGAAACTCGCCCGATTACAACGGTATGCGTACTTTTCCACTAGGCCGTTCTAGTTAATCGTTTCGAGCATCAGAACTGCGAAAATTTTGAGTTTCTCAAGCGTTTCTTACTTCCAAACTGCCATATCTCGCGAACGGATTGACCAATCCGCAAAATTTCTGATGCATCTGAAAGTAGAAACTCGCCCGATTGCAACGGTATGCGTACTTTTCCCTTAGGCCGCTCTAGTTATTCGTTTCGAGCATCAGAACTGCGAAAATTTTGTGTTTCTCAAGTGTTTCATACTTCCAAACTGCCATATCTCGCGAACGGATTGACCAATCCGCAAAATTTCTATTGCATCTGAAAGTAGAAACTCGCCCGATTACAACGGTGTGCATACTTTTCCCCTAGGCCGTTCTAGTTATTCGTTTCGAGCATCAGACCTGTGAAAATTTTGAGTTTCTCAAGCGTTTCTTACCTACAAACTCTCATATCTCGCGAACGGATTGACCAATCCGCAAAATTTCTGTTGCATCTGAAAGTAGAAGCTCGCCCGATTACAACGGTATGCGTACCTTTCCCCTAGGCCGTTCTAGTTATTCGTTTCGAGCATCAGAACTGCGAAAATGTTGAGTTTCTCAAGCGTTTCTTACCTACAAACTGCCATATCTCGCGAACGGATTGACCAATCCGCAAAATTTCTGTTGCATCTGAAAGTAGAAACTCGCCCGATTACAACGGTATGCGTACTTTTCCCCTAGACCGTTCTAGTTATGCTTGTCGAGCATCAGAACTGCGAAAATTTTGAGTTTCTCAAGCGTTTCTTACCTCCAACCTGCCATATCTCGCGAACGGATCGACCAATCCGCAAAATTTCTGTTGCATCTGAAAGTAGAAACTCGCCCGATTACAACGGTATGCGTACCTTTCCCCTAGGCCGTTGTAGTTATTCGTTTCGAGCATGAGAACTGCGAAAATTTTGGGTTTCTCAAGCGTTGCTTACATCCAAACTGCCATATCTCGCGAACGGATTGTCCAATCCGCAAAATTTCTGTTGCATCTGAAAGTAGAAACTCGCCCGATTACAACGGTATGCGTACTTTTCCCCTAGGCCGTTCTAGTTATTCGTTTCGAGCATCAGAACTGTGAAAATTTTGAGTTTCTCAAGCGTTTCTTACCTACAAACTCCCATATCTCGCGAACGGATTGACCAATCCGCAAAATTTCTGTTGCATCTGAAAGTAGAAACTCGCCCGATTACAACGGTATGCGTACTTTTCCCCTAGGCCGTTCTAGTTATTCGTTTCGAGCATCAGAACTGCGAAAATTTTGAGTTTCTCAAGCGTTTCTTACATCCAAACTGCCATATCTCGCGAACGGTTTGACCAATCCGCAAAATTTCTGTTGCATCTGAAAGTAGAAACTCGCCCGATTACAACGGTATGCGTACTTTTCCCCTAGGCCGTTCTAGTTATTCGTTTCGAGAATCAGAACTGCGAAAATGTTGAGTTTCTCAAGTGTTTCATACTTCCAAACTGCCATATCTCGCGAACGGATTGACCAATCCGCAAAATTTCTGTTGCATCTGAAAGTAGAAACTAGCCCGATTACAACGGTATGAGTAGTTTTCCCCTAGACCGTTCTAGTTATTCGTTTCGAGTATCAGAACTGCGAAAATTTGGAGTTTTTTCAAGCGTTTCTTACCCCAAAACTGCCATATCTCGCGAACGGATCGACCAATCCGAAAAGTTTCTGTTGCATCTGAAAGTAGAAACTCGCCCGATTACAACGGTATGCGTACTTTTCCCCTAGGCCGTTGTAGTTATTCGTTTCGAGCATGAGAACTGCGAAAATTTTGGGTTTCTCAAGTGTTTCATACTTCCAAACTGCCATATCTCGCGAACGGATTGACCAATCCGCAAAATTTCTGTTGCATCTGAAAGTAGAAACTCGCCCGATTACAACGGTATGCGTACATTTCGCCTAGGCTGTTCTAGTTATTCGTTTCGAGCATCAGAACTGCGAAAATGTTGAGTTTCTCAAGCGTTTCTTACATACAAACTGCCATATCTCGCGAACGGATTGACCAATCCGCAAAACTTCTGTTGCATCTGAAAGTAGAAACTCGCCCGATTACAACGGTATGCGTACTTTTCCCCTAGGCCGTTCTGGTTATTCGTTTCGAGCATCAGAATTGTGAAAATGTTGAGTTTCTCAAGCGTTTCTTACCTACAAACTGCCATATCTCGCGAACGGATTGACCAATCCGCAAAATTTCTGTTGCATCTGAAAGTAGAAACTCGCCCGATTGCAACGGTATGCGTACTTTTCCCCTAGGCCGCTCTAGTTATTCGTTTCGAGCATCAGAACTGCGAAAATTTTGTGTTTCTCAAGTGTTTCATACTTCCAAACTGCCATATCTCGCGAACGGATTGACCAATCCGCAAAATTTCTATTGCATCTGAAAGTAGAAACTCGCCCGATTACAACGGTGTGCATACTTTTCCCCTAGGCCGTTCTAGTTATTCGTTTCGAGCATCAGACCTGTGAAAATTTTGAGTTTCTCAAGCGTTTCTTACCTACAAACTCCCATATCTCGCGAACGGATTGACCAATCCGCAAAATTTCTGTTGCATCTGAAAGTAGAAGCTCGCCCGATTACAACGGTATGCGTACTTTTCCCCTAGACCGTTCTAGTTATGCTTGTCGTGCATCAGAACTGCGAAAATTTTGAGTTTCTCAAGCGTTTCTTACCTCCAAACTGCCATATCTCGCGAACGGATTGACCAATCCGCAAAATTTCTGTTGCATCTGAAAGTAGAAACTCGCCCGATTACAACGGTATGCGTACTTTTCCCCTGGGCCGTTCTGGTTCTTCGTTTCGAGCATCAGAACTGTGAAAATTTTGAGTTTCTCAACCGTTTCTTACCTCCAAACTGCCATATCTCGCGAACTGATTGACCAATCCGCAAAATTTCTGTTGCATCTGAAAGTAGAAACTCGCCCGATTGCAACGGAATGCGTACTTTTCCCCAAGGGCGTTCTAGTTATTCGTTTCGAGCATCAGAACTGCGAAAATTTTGAGTTTCTCAAGCGTTTCTTACCTCCAAACTGCCATATCTCGCGAACGGATAGACCAATCCGCAAAATTTCTGTTGCATCTGAAAGTAGAAACTCGCCCGATTACAACGGTATGCGTACTTTTCCCCTAGTCCGTTCTAGTTATTCGTTTCGAGCATCAGAACTGCGAAAATTTTGAGTTTCTCAAGCGTTTCTTACCTCCAAACTGCCATATCTCGCGAACGGATTGACCAATCCGCAAAATTTCTGTTGCATCTGAAAGTAGAAACTCGCCCGATTACAACGGTATGCGTATTTTTCCCCTGGGCCGTTCTGGTTCTTCGTTTCGAGCATCAGAACTGTGAAAATTTTGAGTTTCTCAACCGTTTCTTACCTCCAAACTGCCATATCTCGCGAACTGATTGACCAATCCGCAAAATTTCTGTTGCATCTGAAAGTAGAAAGTCGCCCGATTACAACGGTATGCGTACTGTTCCCCTAGTCCGTTCTAGTTATTCGTTTCGAGCATCAGAACTGCGAAAATTTTGAGTTTCTCAAGCGTTTCTTACCTACGAACTGCCATATCTCGCGAACGGATTGACCAATCCGCAAAATTTCTGTTTCATCTGAAAGTAGAAACTCGCCCGATTACAACGGTATGCGTACTTTTCCCCTAGGCCGTTCTGGTTATTCGTTTCGAGCATCAGAACTGTGAAAATTTTGAGTTTCTCAACCGTTTCTTACCTCCAAACTGCCATATCTCGCGAACGGATTGACCAATCCGCAAAATTTCTGTTGCATCTGAAAGTAGAAAGTCGCCCGATTACAACGGTATGCGTACTTTTCCCCTAGGCCGTTCTAGTTATTCATTTCGAGCATCAGAACTGCGAAAATTTTGAGTTTCTCAAGCGCTTCTTACCTCCAAACTGCCATATCTCGCGAACGGATTGACTAATCCGCAAAATTTCTGTTGCATCTGAAAGCAGAAATTCGCCCGATTACAACGGTATGCGTACTTTTCCCCTAGGCCGTTCTAGTTATTCGTTTCGAGCATCAGAACTGCGAAAATTTTGAGTTTCTCAAGCGTTTCTGACCTCCAAACTGCCATATCTCGCGAACGGATTGACCAATCCGCAAAATTTCTGTTGCATCTGAACGTAGAAACTCGCCCGATTACAACGGTATGCGTACTTTTCCCCTAGTCCGTTCTAGTTATTCGTTTCGAGCATCAGAACTGCGAAAATTTTGCGATTCTCAAGCGTTTCTTACCTCCAAACTGCCATATCTCGCGAACGGATTGTCCAATCCGCAAAATTTCTGTTGCATCTGAAAGTAGAAACTCGCCCGATTACAACGGTATGCGTACTTTTCCCCTAGGCCGTTGTAGTTATTCGCTTCGAGCATGAGAACTGCGAAAATTTTGGGTTTCTCAAGCGTTGCTTACCTCCAAACTGCCATATCTCGCGAACAGATTGACCAATCCGCAAAATTTCTGTTGCATCTGAAAGTAGAAACTCGCCCGATTGCAACGGTATGCGTACTTTTCCCCTAGACCGTTCCGGTTACTCGTTTCGAGCATCAGAACTGTGATAATTTTGAGTTTCTCAACCGTTTCTTACCTCCAAACTGCCATATCTCGCGAACGGATTGACCAATCCGCAAAATTTCTGTTGCATCTGAAAGTAGAAAGTCGCCCGGTTACAACGGTATGCATACTTTTCCCCTAGACCGTTCTAGTTATGCTTGTCGAGCATCAGAACTGCGAAAATTTTGAGTTTCTCAAGCGTTTCATACCTCCAAACTGCCATATCTCGCGAACGGATTGACTAATCCGCAAAATTTCTGTTGCATCTGAAAGTAGAAACTCGCCCGATTACAACGGAATGCGTACTTTTCCCCAAGGCCGTTCTAGTTATTCGTTTCGAGCATCAGAACTGCGAAAATTTTGAGTTTCTCAAGCGTTTCTTACCTCCAAACTGCCATATCTCGCGAACGGATTGACCAATCCCCAAAATTTCTGTTGCATCTGAGAGTAGAAACTCGCCCGATTACAACGGTATGCGTACTTTTCCCCTAGACCGTTCTAGTTATGCTTGTCGAGCATCAGAACTGCGACAATTTTGAGTTTCTCAAGCGTTTCTTACCTCCAAACTGCCATATCTCGCGAACGGATTGACTAATCCGCAAAATTTCTGTTGCATCTGAAAGTAGAATCTCGCCCGATTACAACGGTATGCGTACTTTTCCCCTTGGCCGTTCTGGTTATTCGTTTCGAACATCAGAACTGTGATAATTTTGAGTTTCTCAACCGTTTCTTACCTCCAAACTGCCATATCTCGCGAACGGATTGACCAATCCGCAAAATTTCTGTTGCATCTGAAAGTAGAAAGTCGCCCGATTACAACGGTATGCGTACTTTTCCCCTAGACCGTTCTAGTTATGCTTGTCGAGCATCAGAACTGCGAAAATGTTGAGTTTCTCAAGCGTTTCTTACCTCCAAACTGCCATATCTCGCGAACGGATTGACCAATCCGCAAAATTTCTGTTGCATCTGAAAGTAGAAACTCGCCCGATTACAACGGTATGCGTACTTTTCCCCTAGGCCGTTCTAGTTATTCGTTTCGAGCATCAGAACTGCGAAAATTTTGAGTTTCTCAAGCGTTTCTGACCTCCAAACTGCCATATCTCGCGAACGGATTGACCAATCCGCAAAATTTCTGTTGCATCTGAACGTAGAAACTCGCCCGATTACAACGGTATGCGTACTTTTCCCCTAGGCCGTTGTAGTTATTCGCTTCGAGCATGAGAACTGCGAAAATTTTGGGTTTCTCAAGCGTTGCTTACCTCCAAACTGCCATATCTCGCGAACAGATTGACCAATCCGCAAAATTTCTGTTGCATCTGAAAGTAGAAACTCGCCCGATTACAACGGTATGCGTACTTTTCCCCTAGACCGTTATAGTTATGCTTGTCGAGCATCAGAACTGCGAAAATTTTGAGTTTCTCAAGCGTTTCTTACCTCCAAACTGCCATATCTCGCGAACGGATTGACCAATCCGCAAAATTTCTGTTGCATCTGAAAGTAGAAACTCGCCCGATTACAACGGTATGCGTACTTTTCCCCTTGGCCGTTCTGGTTATTCGTTTCGAACATCAGAACTGTGATAATTTTGAGTTTCTCAACCGTTTCTTACTTCCAAACTACCATATCTCGCGAACGGATTGACCAATCCGCAAAATTTCTGTTGCATCTGAAAGTAGAAAGTCGCCCGATTACAACGGTATGCGTACTTTTCCCCTAGACCGTTCTAGTTATGCTTGTCGAGCATCAGAACTGCGAAAATGTTGAGTTTCTCAAGCGTTTCTTACCTCCAAACTGCCATATCTCGCGAACGGATTGACCAATCCGCAAAATTTCTGTTGCATCTGAAAGTAGAAACTCGCCCGATTACAACGGTATGCGTACTTTTCCCCTAGGCCGTTCTAGTTATTCGTTTCGAGCATCAGAACTGCGAAAATTTTGAGTTTTTCAAGCGTTTCTGACCTCCAAACTGCCATATCTCGCGAACGGATTGACCAATCCGCAAAATTTCTGTTGCATCTGAACGTAGAAACTCGCCCGATTACAACGGTATGCGTACTTTTCCCCTAGTCCGTTCTAGTTATTCGTTTCGAGCATCAGAACTGCGAAAATTTTGAGTTTCTCAAGCGTTTCTTACCTCCAAACTGCCATATCTCGCGAACGGATTGACTAATCCGCAAAATTTCTGTTGCATCTGAAAGCAGAAACTCGCCCGATTACAACGGAATGCGTACTTTTCCCCAAGGCCGTTCTAGTTATTCGTTTCGAGCATCAGAACTGCGAAAATTTTGAGTTTCTCAAGCGTTTCTTACCTCCAAACTGCCATATCTCGCGAACGGATTGACCAATCCGCAAAATTTCTGTTGCATCTGAAAGTAGAAACTCGCCCGATTACAACGGTATGCGTACTTTTCCCCTAGTCCGTTCTAGTTATTCGTTTCGAGCATCAGAACTGCGAAAATTTTGAGTTTCTCAAGCGTTTCTTACCTCCAAACTGCCATATCTCGCGAACGGATTGACCAATCCGCAAAATTTCTGTTGCATCTGAAAGTAGAAACTCGCCCGATTACAACGGTATGCGTACTTTTCCCCTAGTCCGTTCTGGTTCTTCGTTTCGAGCATCAGAACTGTGATAATTTTGAGTTTCTCAACCGTTTCTTACCTCCAAACTGCCATATCTCGCGAACGGATTGACCAATCCGCAAAATTTCTGTTGCATCTGAAAGTAGAAAGTCGCCCGATTACAACGGTATGCGTACTTTTCCCCTAGACCGTTCTAGTTATGCTTGTCGAGCATCAGAACTGCGAAAATTTTGAGTTTCTCAAGCGTTTCATACCTCCAAACTGCCATATCTCGCGAACGGATTGACTAATCCGCAAAATTTCTGTTGCATCTGAAAGTAGAAACTCGCCCGATTACAACGGAATGCGTACTTTTCCCCAAGGCCGTTCTAGTTATTCGTTTCGAGCATCAGAACTGCGAAAATTTTGAGTTTCTCAAGCGTTTCTTACCTCCAAACTGCCATATCTCGCGAACGGATTGACCAATCCGCAAAATTTCTGTTGCATCTGAAAGTAGAAACTCGCCCGATTACAACGGTATGCGTACTTTTCCCCTAGTCCGTTCTAGTTATTCGTTTCGAGCATCAGAACTGCGAAAATTTTGAGTTTCTCAAGCGTTTCTTACCTCCAAACTGCCATATCTCGCGAACGGATTGACCAATCCGCAAAATTTCTGTTGCATCTGAAAGTAGAAACTCGCCCGATTACAACGGTATGCGTACTTTTCCCCTGGGCCGTTCTGGTTCTTCGTTTCGAGCATCAGAACTGTGAAAATTTTGAGTTTCTCAACCGTTTCTTACCTCCAAACTGCCATATCTCGCGAACTGATTGACCAATCCGCAAAATTTCTGTTGCATCTGAAAGTAGAAACTCGCCCGATTACAACGGAATGCGTACTTTTCCCCAAGGCCGTTCTAGTTATTCGTTTCGAGCATCAGAACTGCGAAAATTTTGAGTTTCTCAAGCGTTTCTTACCTCCAAACTGCCATATCTCGCGAACGGATTGACCAATCCGCAAAATTTCTGTTGCATCTGAAAGTAGAAACTCGCCCGATTACAACGGTATGCGTACTTTTCCCCTAGTCCGTTCTAGTTATTCGTTTCGAGCATCAGAACTGCGAAAATTTTGAGTTTCTCAAGCGTTTCTTACCTCCAAACTGCCATATCTCGCGAACGGATTGACCAATCCGCAAAATTTCTGTTGCATCTGAAAGTAGAAACTCGCCCGATTACAACGGTATGCGTATTTTTCCCCTGGGCCGTTCTGGTTCTTCGTTTCGAGCATCAGAACTGTGAAAATTTTGAGTTTCTCAACCGTTTCTTACCTCCAAACTGCCATATCTCGCGAACTGATTGACCAATCCGCAAAATTTCTGTTGCATCTGAAAGTAGAAAGTCGCCCGATTACAACGGTATGCGTACTTTTCCCCTAGTCCGTTCTAGTTATGCTTGTCGAGCATCAGAACTGCGAAAATTTTGAGTTTCTCAAGCGTTTCATACCTCCAAACTGCCATATCTCGCGAACGGATTAACCAATCCGCAAAATTTCTGTTTCATCTGAAAGTAGAAACTCGCCCGATTACAACGGTATGCGTACTTTTCCCCTAGGCCGTTCTGGTTATTCGTTTCGAGCATCAGAACTGTGAAAATTTTGAGTTTCTCAACCGTTTCTTACCTCCAAACTGCCATATCTCGCGAACGGATTGACCAATCCGCAAAATTTCTGTTGCATCTGAAAGTAGAAAGTCGCCCGATTACAACGGTATGCGTACTTTTCCCCTAGGCCGTTCTAGTTATTCATTTCGAGCATCAGAACTGCGAAAATTTTGAGTTTCTCAAGCGTTTCTTACCTCCAAACTGCCATATCTCGCGAACGGATTGACTAATCCGCAAAATTTCTGTTGCATCTGAAAGCAGAAACTCGCCCGATTACAACGGAATGCGTACTTTTCCCCAAGGCCGTTCTAGTTATTCGTTTCGAGCATCAGAACTGCGAAAATTTTGAGTTTCTCAAGCGTTTCTTACCTCCAAACTGCCATATCTCGCGAACGGATTGACCAATCCGCAAAATTTCTGTTGCATCTGAAAGTAGAAACTCGCCCGATTACAACGGTATGCGTACTTTTCCCCTAGTCCGTTCTAGTTATTCGTTTCGAGCATCAGAACTGCGAAAATTTTGAGTTTCTCAAGCGTTTCTTACCTCCAAACTGCCATATCTCGCGAACGGATTGACCAATCCGCAAAATTTCTGTTGCATCTGAAAGTAGAAACTCGCCCGATTACAACGGTATGCGTACTTTTCCCCTGGGCCGTTCTGGTTCTTCGTTTCGAGCATCAGAACTGTGAAAATTTTGAGTTTCTCAACCGTTTCTTACCTCCAAACTGCCATATCTCGCGAACTGATTGACCAATCCGCAAAATTTCTGTTGCATCTGAAAGTAGAAACTCGCCCGATTACAACGGAATGCGTACTTTTCCCCAAGGCCGTTCTAGTTATTCGTTTCGAGCATCAGAACTGCGAAAATTTTGAGTTTCTCAAGCGTTTCTTACCTCCAAACTGCCATATCTCGCGAACGGATTGACCAATCCGCAAAATTTCTGTTGCATCTGAAAGTAGAAACTCGCCCGATTACAACGGTATGCGTACTTTTCCCCTAGTCCGTTCTAGTTATTCGTTTCGAGCATCAGAACTGCGAAAATTTTGAGTTTCTCAAGCGTTTCTTACCTCCAAACTGCCATATCTCGCGAACGGATTGACCAATCCGCAAAATTTCTGTTGCATCTGAAAGTAGAAACTCGCCCGATTACAACGGTATGCGTACTTTTCCCCTGGGCCGTTCTGGTTCTTCGTTTCGAGCATCAGAACTGTGATAATTTTGAGTTTCTCAACCGTTTCTTACCTCCAAACTGCCATATCTCGCGAACGGATTGACCAATCCGCAAAATTTCTGTTGCATCTGAAAGTAGAAAGTCGCCCGGTTACAACGGTATGCATACTTTTCCCCTAGATCGTTCTAGTTATGCTTGTCGAGCATCAGAACTGCGAAAATTTTGAGTTTCTCAAGCGTTTCATACCTCCAAACTGCCATATCTCGCGAACGGATTGACTAATCCGCAAAATTTCTGTTGCATCTGAAAGTAGAAACTCGCCCGATTACAACGGTATGCGTACTTTTCCCCTAGGCCGTTCTAGTTATTCGTTTCGAGCATCAGAACTGCGAAAATTTTGAGTTTCTCAAGCGTTTCTTACCTCCAAACTGCCATATCTCGCGAACGGATTGACCAATCCGCAAAATTTCTGTTGCATCTGAAAGTAGAAACTCGCCCAATTACAACGGTATGCGTACTTTTCCCCTAGTCCGTTCTAGTTATTCGTTTCGAGCATCAGAACTGCGAAAATTTTGAGTTTCTCAAGCGTTTCTTACCTCCAAACTGCCATATCTCGCGAACGGATTGACCAATCCGCAAAATTTCTGTTGCATCTGAAAGTAGAAAGTCGCCCGATTACAACGGTATGCGTACTTTTCCCCTAGGCCGTTCTAGTTATTCATTTCGAGCATCAGAACTGCGAAAATTTTGAGTTTCTCAAGCGTTTCTTACCTCCAAACTGCCATATATCGCGAACGGATTGACTAATCCGCAAAATTTCTGTTGCATCTGAAAGTAGAAACTCGCCCGATTACAACGGTATGCGTACTTTTCCACTAGGCCGTTCTAGTTATTCGTTTCGAGCATCAGAACTGCGAAAATTTTTAGTTTCTCAAGCGTTTCTGGCATCCAAACTGCCATATCTCGCGAACGGATGGACCAATCCGCAAAATTTCTGTTGCATCTGAACGTAGAAACTCGCCCGATTACAACGGTATGCGTACTCTTCCCCTAGTCCGTTCTAGTTATTCGTTTCGAGCATCAGAACTGCGAAAATTTTGAGTTTCTCAAGCGTTTCTTACCTCCAAACTGCCATATCTCGCGAACGGATTGACCAATCTGCAAAATTTCTGTTGCATCTGAAAGTAGAAACTCGCCCGATTACAACGGTATGCGTACTTTTCCCCTAGGCCGTTGTAGTTATTCGCTTCGAGCATGAGAACTGCGAAAATTTTGGGTTTCTCAAGCGTTGCTTACCTCCAAACTGCCATATCTCGCGAACGGATTGACCAATCCGCAAAATTTCTGTTGCATGTGAAAGTGGAAACTCGCCCGATTACAACGGTATGCGTACTTTTCCCCTAGACCGTTCTAGTTATGCTTGTCGAGCATCAGAACTGCGAAAATTTTGAGTTTGTCAAGCGTTTCTTACCTCCAAACTGCCATATCTCGCGAACGGATTGACCAATCCGCAAAATTTCTGTTGCATCTGAAAGTAGAAACTCGCCCGATTACAACGGTATGCGTACTTTTCCCCTAGGCCGTTCTGGTTACTCGTTTCGAGCATCAGAACTGTCATAATTTTGAGTTTCTCAACCGTTTCTTACCTCCAAACTGCCATATCTCGCGAACGGATTGACCAATCCGCAAAATTTCTGTTGCATCTGAAAGTAGAAAGTCGCCCGATTACAACGGTATGCGTACTTTTCCCCTAGGCCGTTGTAGTTATTCGCTTCGAGCATCAGAACTGCGAAAATGTTGAGTTTCTCAAGCGTTTCTTACCTACAAACTGCCATATCTCGCGAACGGATTGACCAATCCGCAAAATTTCTGTTGCATCTGAAAGTAGAAAGTCGCCCGATTACAACGGTATGCGTACTTTTCCCCTAGACCGTTCTAGTTATGCTTGTCGAGCATCAGAACTGCGAAAATTTTGAGTTTCTCAAGCGTTTCTTACCTCCAAACTGCCATATCTCGCGAACGGATTGACCAATCCGCAAAATTTCTGTTGCATCTGAAAGTAGATACTCGCCCGATTACAACGGTATGCGTACTTCTCCCCTAGGCCGTTGTAGTTATTCGCTTCGAGCATGAGAACTGCGAAAATTTTGGGTTTCTCAAGCGTTGCTTACCTCCAAACTGCCATATCTCGCGAACGGATTGACCAATCCGCAAAATTTCTGTTGCATCTGAAAGTAGAAACTCGCCCGATTACAACGGTATGCGTACTTTTCCCCTAGGCCGTTCTGGTTACTCGTTTCGAGCATCAGAACTGTCATAATTTTGAGTTTCTCAACCGTTTCTTACCTCCAAACTGCCATATCTCGCGAACGGATTGACCAATCCGCAAAATTTCTGTTGCATCTGAAAGTAGAAACTCGCCCGATTACAACGGTATGCGTACTTTTCCCCTAGGCCGTTCTATTTTTCGTTTCGAGCATCAGAACTGCGAAAATGTTGAGTTTCTCAAGCGTTTCTTACCTACAAACTGCCATATCTCGCGAACGGATTGACCAATCCGCAAAATTTCTGTTGCATCTGAAAGTAGAAAGTCGCCCGATTACAAAGGTATGCGTACTTTTCCCCTAGACCGTTCTAGTTATGCTTGTCGAGCATCAGAACTGCGAAAATTTTGAGTTTCTCAAGCGTTTCTTACCTCCAAACTGCCATATCTCGCGAACGGATTGACCAATCCGCAAAATTTCTGTTGCATCTGAAAGTAGAAACTCGCCCGATTACAACGGTATGCGTACTTCTCCCCTAGGCCGTTGTAGTTATTCGCTTCGAGCATGAGAACTGCGAAAATTTTGGGTTTCTCAAGCGTTGCTTACCTCCAAACTGCCATATCTCGCGAACGGATTGACCAATCCGCAAAATTTCTGTTGCATCTGAAAGTAGAAACTCGCCCGATTACAACGGTATGCGTACTTTTCCCCTAGGCCGTTCTGGTTACTCGTTTCGAGCATCAGAACTGTGATAATTTTGCGTTTCTCAACCGTTTCTTACCTCCAAACTGCCATATCTCGCGAACGGATTGACCAATCCGCAAAATTTCTGTTGCATCTGAAAGTAGAAAGTCGCCCGATTACAACGGTATGCGTACTTTTCCCCTAGACCGTTCTAGTTATGCTTGTCGAGCATCAGAACTGCGAAAATTTTGAGTTTCTCAAGCGTTTCATACCTCCAAACTGCCATATCTCGCGAACGGATTGACTAATCCGCAAAATTTCTGTTGCATCTGAAAGTAGAAACTCGCCCGATTACAACGGTATGCGTACTTTTCCCCTAGGCCGTTCTAGTTATTCGTTTCGAGCATCAGAACTGTGAAAATTTTGAGTTTCTCAAGCGTTTCTTACCTCCAAACTGCCATATCTCGCGAACGGATTGACCAATCCGCAAAATTTCTGTTGCATCTGAAAGTAGAAACTCGCCCGATTACAACGGTATGCGTACTTTTCCCCTAGTCCGTTCTAGTTATTCGTTTCGAGCATCAGAACTGCGAAAATTTTGAGTTTCTCAAGCGTTTCTTACCTCCAAACTGACATATCTCGCGAACGGATTGACCAATCCGCAAAATTTCTGTTGCATCTGAAAGTAGAAACTCGCCCGATTACAACGGTATGCGTACTTTTCCCCTAGGCCGTTCTGGTTATTCGTTTCGGGCATCAGAACTGTGAAAATTTTGAGTTTCTCAACCGTTTCTTACCTCCAAACTGCCATATCTCGCGAACGGATTGACCAATCCGCAAAATTTCTGTTGCATCTGAAAGTAGAAACTCGCCCGATTACAACGGTATGCGTACTTCTCCCCTAGGCCGTTGTAGTTATTCGCTTCGAGCATGAGAACTGCGAAAATTTTGGGTTTCTCAAGCGTTGCTTACCTCCAAACTGCCATATCTCGCGAACGGATTGACCAATCCGCAAAATTTCTGTTGTATCTGAAAGTAGAAACTCGCCCGATTACAACGGTAGGCGTACTTTTCCCCTAGGCCGTTCTATTTATTCGTTTCGAGCATCAGAACTGCGAAAATGTTGAGTTTCTCAAGCGTTTCTTACCTACAAACTGCCATATCTCGCGAACGGATTGACCAATCCGCAAAATTTCTGTTGCATCTGAAAGTAGAAAGTCGCCCGATTACAACGGTATGCGTACTTTTCCCCTAGACCGTTCTAGTTATGCTTGTCGAGCATCAGAACTGCGAAAATTTTGAGTTTTTCAAGCGTATCTTACCTCCAAACTGCCATATCTCGCGAACGGATTGACCAATCCGCAAAATTTCTGTTGCATCTGAAAGTAGAAACTCGCCCGATTACAACGGTATGCGTACTTTTCCCCTAGACCGTTCTAGTTATGCTTGTCGAGCATCAGAACTGCGAAAATTTTGAGTTTCTCAAGCGTTTCATACCTCCAAACTGCCATATCTCGCGAACGGATTGACCAATCCGCAAAATTTCTGTTGCATCTGAAAGTAGAAACTCGCCCGATTACAACGGTATGCGTACTTTTCCCCTAGTCCGTTCTAGTTATTCGTTTCGAGCATCAGAACTGCGAAAATTTTGAGTTTCTCAAGCGTTTCTTACCTCCAAACTGCCATATCTTGCGAACGGATTGACCAATCCGCAAAATTTCTGTTGCATCTGAAAGTAGAAACTCGCCCGATTACAACGGTATGCGTACTTTTCCCCTAGGCCGTTCTGGTTATTCGTTTCGAGCATCAGAACTGTGAAAATTTTGAGTTTCTCCAACGTTTCTTACCTCCAAACTGCCATATCTCGCGAACGGATTGACCAATCCGCAAAATTTCTGTTGCACCTGAAAGTAGAAACTCGCCCGATTACAACGGTATGCGTACTTTTCCCCTAGGCCGTTCTGGTTATTCGTTTCGAGCATCAGAACTGTGAAAATTTTGAGTTTCTCAACCGTTTCTTACTTCCAAACTGCCATATCTCGCGAACGGATTGACCAATCCGCAAAATTTCTGTTGCATCTGAAAGTAGAAACTCGCCCGATTACAACGGTATGCGTACTTCTCCCCTAGGTCGTTGTAGTTATTCGCTTCGAGCATGAGAACTGCGAAAATTTTGGGTTTCTGAAGCGTTGCTTACCTCCAAACTGCCATATCTCGCGAACGGATTGACCAATCCGCAAAATTTCTGTTGCATCTGAAAGTAGAAACTCGCCCGATTACAACGTTATGCGTACTTTTCCCCTAGGCCGTTCTATTTATTCGTTTCGAGCATCAGAACTGCGAAAATTTTGAGTTTCTCAAGCGTTTCTTACATCCAAACTGCCATATCTCGCGAACGGATTGACCAATCCGCAAAATTTCTGTTGCATCTGAAAGTAGAAACTCGCCCGATTACAACGGTATGCGTACTTTTCCCCTAGGCCGTTCTATTTATTCGTTTCGAGCATCAGAACTGCGAAAATGTTGAGTTTCTCAAGCGTTTCTTACCTACAAACTGCCATATCTCGCGAACGGATTGACCAATCCGCAAAATTTCTGTTGCATCTGAAAGTAGAAACTCGCCCGATTACAACGGTATGCGTACTTCTCCCCTAGGTCGTTGTAGTTATTCGCTTCGAGCATGAGAACTGCGAAAATTTTGGGTTTCTGAAGCGTTGCTTACCTCCAAACTGCCATATCTCGCGAACGGATTGACCAATCCGCAAAATTTCTGTTGCATCTGAAAGTAGAAACTCGCCCGATTACAACGTTATGCGTACTTTTCCCCTAGGCCGTTCTATTTATTCGTTTCGAGCATCAGAACTGCGAAAATTTTGAGTTTCTCAAGCGTTTCTTACCTCCAAACTGCCATATCTCGCGAACGGATTGACCAATCCGCAAAATTTCTGTTGCATCTGAAAGTAGAAACTCGCCCGATTACAACGGTATGCGTACTTTTCCCCTAGGCCGTTCTATTTATTCGTTTCGAGCATCAGAACTGCGAAAATGTTGAGTTTCTCAAGCGTTTCTTACCTACAAACTGCCATATCTCGCGAACGGATTGACCAATCCGCAAAATTTCTGTTGCATCTGAAAGTAGAAACTCGCCCGATTACAACGGTATGCGTACTTCTCCCCTAGGTCGTTGTAGTTATTCGCTTCGAGCATGAGAACTGCGAAAATTTTGGGTTTCTGAAGCGTTGCTTACCTCCAAACTGCCATATCTCGCGAACGGATTGACCAATCCGCAAAATTTCTGTTGCATCTGAAAGTAGAAACTCGCCCGATTACAACGTTATGCGTACTTTTCCCCTAGGCCGTTCTATTTATTCGTTTCGAGCATCAGAACTGCGAAAATTTTGAGTTTCTCAAGCGTTTCTTACCTCCAAACTGCCATATCTCGCGAACGGATTGACCAATCCGCAAAATTTCTGTTGCATCTGAAAGTAGAAACTCGCCCGATTACAACGGTATGCGTACTTTTCCCCTAGGCCGTTCTGGTTATTCGTTTCGAGCATCAGAACTGTGAAAATTTTGAGTTTCTCAAACGTTTCTTACCTCCAAACTGCCATATCTCGCGAACTGATTGACCAATCCGCAAAATTTCTGTTGCATCTGAAAGTAGAAAGTCGCCCGATTACAACGGTATGCGTACTTTTCCCCTAGTCCGTTCTAGTTATTCGTTTCGAGCATCAGAACTGCGAAAATTTTGAGTTTCTCAAGCGTTTCTTACCTACAAACTGCCATATCTCGCGAACGGATTGACCAATCCGCAAAATTTCTGTTGCACCTGAAAGTAGAAACTCGCCCGATTACAACGGTATGCGTACTTTTCCCCTAGGCCGTTCTGGTTATTCGTTTCGAGCATCAGAACTGTGAAAATTTTGAGTTTCTCAACCGTTTCTTACTTCCAAACTGCCATATCTCGCGAACGGATTGACCAATCCGCAAAATTTCTGTTGCATCTGAAAGTAGAAACTCGCCCGATTACAACGGTATGCGTACTTCTCCCCTAGGTCGTTGTAGTTATTCGCTTCGAGCATGAGAACTGCGAAAATTTTGGGTTTCTGAAGCGTTGCTTACCTCCAAACTGCCATATCTCGCGAACGGATTGACCAATCCGCAAAATTTCTGTTGCATCTGAAAGTAGAAACTCGCCCGATTACAACGTTATGCGTACTTTTCCCCTAGGCCGTTCTATTTATTCGTTTCGAGCATCAGAACTGCGAAAATTTTGAGTTTCTCAAGCGTTTCTTACCTCCAAACTGCCATATCTCGCGAACGGATTGACCAATCCGCAAAATTTCTGTTGCATCTGAAAGTAGAAACTCGCCCGATTACAACGGTATGCGTACTTTTCCCCTAGGCCGTTCTATTTATTCGTTTCGAGCATCAGAACTGCGAAAATGTTGAGTTTCTCAAGCGTTTCTTACCTACAAACTGCCATATCTCGCGAACGGATTGACCAATCCGCAAAATTTCTGTTGCATCTGAAAGTAGAAACTCGCCCGATTACAACGGTATGCGTACTTCTCCCCTAGGTCGTTGTAGTTATTCGCTTCGAGCATGAGAACTGCGAAAATTTTGGGTTTCTGAAGCGTTGCTTACCTCCAAACTGCCATATCTCGCGAACGGATTGACCAATCCGCAAAATTTCTGTTGCATCTGAAAGTAGAAACTCGCCCGATTACAACGTTATGCGTACTTTTCCCCTAGGCCGTTCTATTTATTCGTTTCGAGCATCAGAACTGCGAAAATGTTGAGTTTCTCAAGCGTTTCTTACCTCCAAACTGCCATATCTCGCGAACGGATTGACCAATCCGCAAAATTTCTGTTGCATCTGAAAGTAGAAACTCGCCCGATTACAACGGTATGCGTACTTTTCCCCTAGGCCGTTCTATTTATTCGTTTCGAGCATCAGAACTGCGAAAATGTTGAGTTTCTCAAGCGTTTCTTACCTACAAACTGCCATATCTCGCGAACGGATTGACCAATCCGCAAAATTTCTGTTGCATCTGAAAGTAGAAAGTCGCCCGATTACAACGGTATGCGTACTTTTCCCCTAGTCCGTTCTAGTTATTCGTTTCGAGCATCAGAACTGCGAAAATTTTGAGTTTCTCAAGCGTTTCTTACCTCCAAACTGCCATATCTCGCGAACGGATTGACCAATCCGCAAAATTTCTGTTGCATCTGAAAGTAGAAACTCGCCCGATTACAACGGTATGCGTACTTTTCCCCTAGGCCGTTCTGGTTACTCGTTTCGAGCATCAGAACTGTGATAATTTTGAGTTTCTCAACCGTTTCTTACCTCCAAACTGCCATATCTCGCGAACGGATTGACCAATCCGCAAAATTTCTGTTGCATCTGAAAGTAGAAAGTCGCCCGGATACAACGGTTTGCGTAGTTTTCCCCTAGACCGTTCTAGTTATGCTTGTCGAGCATCAGAACTGCGAAAATTTAGAGTTTCTCAAGCGTTTCATACCTCCAAACTGCCATATCTCGCGAACGGATTGACTAATCCGCAAAATTTCTGTTGCATCTGAAAGTAGAAACTCGCCCGATTACAACGGTATGCGTACTTTTCCCCTAGGCCGTTCTAGTTATTCGTTTCGAGCATCAGAACTGCGAAAATTTTGAGTTTCTCAAGCGTTTCTTACATCCAAACTGCCATATCTCGCGAACGGATTGACCAATCCGCAAAATTTCTGTTGCATCTGAAAGTAGAAACTCGCCCGATTACAACGGTATGCGTACTTTTCCCCTAGGCCGTTCTGGTTATTCGTTTCGAGCAACAGAACTGTGAAAATTTTGAGTTTCTCAAACGTTTCTTACCTCCAAACTGCCATATCTCGCGAACGGATTGACCAATCCGCAAAATTTCTGTTGCATCTGAAAGTAGAAACTCGCCCGATTACAACGGTATGCGTACTTTTCCCCTAGGCCGTTCTGGTTATTCGTTTCGAGCATCAGAACTGTGAAAATTTTGAGTTTCTCAACCGTTTCTTACTTCCAAACTGCCATATCTCGCGAACGGATTGACCAATCCGCAAAATTTCTGTTGCATCTGAAAGTAGAAAGTCGCCCGATTACAACGGTATGCGTACTTTTCCCCTAGGCCGTTCTAGTTATTCATTTCGAGCATCAGAACTGCGAAAATTTTGAGTTTCTCAAGCGTTTCTTACCTCCAAACTGCCATATCTCGCGAACGGATTGTCCAATCCGCAAAATTTCTGTTGCATCTGAACGTAGAAACTCGCCCGATTACAACGGTATGCGTACTTTTCCCCTAGTCCGTTCTAGTTATTCGTTTCGAGCATCAGAACTGTGATAATTTTGAGTTTCTTAAGCGTTTCTTACCTCCAAACTGCCATATCTCGCGAACGGATTGACCAATCCGCAAAATTTCTGTTGCATCTGAAAGTAGAAACTCGTCCGATTACAACGATATGAGTACTTTTCCCCTAGGCCGTTCTAGTTATTCGTTTCGAGCATCAGAACTGCGAAAATGTTGATATTCTCAAGCGTTTCTTACCTACAAACTGCCATACCTCCCGAACGGATTGACCAATCCGCAAAATTTCTGTTGCATCTGAAAGTAGAAACTCGCCCGATTACAACGGTATGCGTACTTTTCCCCTAGACCGTTCTAGTTATGCTTGTCGAGCATCAGAACTGCGAAAATTTTGAGTTTCTCAAGCGTTTCTTACCTCCAAACTGCCATATCTCGCGAACGGATTGACTAATCCACAAAATTTCTGTTGCATCTAAAAGTAGAAACTCACCCGATTACAATGGTATGCGTACTTTTCCCCTAGGCCGTTCTAGTTATTCATTTCGAGCATTAGAACTGCGAAAATTTTGAGTTTCTGAAGCGTTTCTTACCTCCAAACTGCCATATCTGGCGAACGGATTGACTAATCCGCAAAATTTCTGTTGCATCTGAAAGTAGAAACTCGCCCGATTACAACGGTATGCGTACTTTTCCCCTAGGCCGTTCTAGTTATTCGTTTCGAGCATCAGAACTGCGAAAATTTTGAGTTTCTCAAGCGTTTCTGACCTCCAAACTGCCATATCTCGCGAACGGATTGACCAATCCGCAAAATTTCTGTTGCATCTGAACGTAGAAACTCGCCCGATTACAATGGTATGCGTACTTTTCCCCTAGTCCGTTCTAGTTATTCGTTTCGAGCATCTGAACTGCGAAAATTTTGAGTTTCTCAAGCGTTTCTTACCTACAAACTGCCATATCTCGCGAACGGATTGACCAATCCGCAAAATTTCTGTTGCATCTGAAAGTAGAAACTCGCCCGATTACAACGGTATGCGTACTTTTCCCCTAGACCGTTCTAGTTATGCTTGTCGAGCATCAGAACTGCGAAAATTTTGAGTTTCTCAAGCGTTTCTTACCTCCAAACTGCCATATTTCGCGAACGGATTGACCAATCCGCAAAATTTCTGTTGCATCTGAAAGTAGAAACTCGCCCGATTACAACGGTATGCGTACTTTTCCCCTAGACCGTTCTAGTTATTCGTTTCGAGCATCAGAACTGCGAAAATTTTGAGTTTCTCAAGCGTTTCTGACCTCCAAACTGCCATATCTCGCGAACGGATTGACCAATCCGCAAAATTTCTGTTGCATCTGAAAGTAGAAACTCGTCCGATTACAACGGTATGCGTACTTTTCCCCTAGACCGTTCTAGTTATGCTTGTCGAGCATCAGAACTGCGAAAATTTTGATATTCTCAAGCGTTTCTTACCTACAAACTGCCATATCTCGCGAACGGATTGACTAATCCACAAAATTTCTGTTGCATCTAAAAGTAGAAACTCACCCGATTACAATGGTATGCGTACTTTTCCCCTAGGCCGTTCTAGTTATGCTTGTCGAGCATCAGAACTG
The DNA here is from genome assembly GCF_051014685.1 of Ptiloglossa arizonensis. Classification (NCBI taxonomy): domain Eukaryota; kingdom Metazoa; phylum Arthropoda; class Insecta; order Hymenoptera; family Colletidae; genus Ptiloglossa; species Ptiloglossa arizonensis. The sequence goes on from NW_027479087.1 coordinate 194,977, forward strand.
CGAAAATTTTGAGTTTCTCAAGCGTTTCTCACCTCCAAACTGCCATATCTCGCGAACGGATTGACCAATCCGCAAAATTTCTGTTGCATCCGAAAGTAGAAACTCGCCCGATTACAACGGTATGCGTACTTTTCCCCTAGGCCGTTCTGGTTACTCGTTTCGAGCATCAGAACTGTGATAATTTTGAGTTTCTTAAGCGTTTCTTACCTCCAAACTGCCATATCTCGCGAACGGATTGACCAATCCGCAAAATTTCTGTTGCATCTGAAAGTAGAAACTCGCCCGATTACAACGGTATGCGTACTTTTCCCCTAGACCGTTCTAGTTATTCGTTTCGAGCATCAGAACTGCGAAAATTTTGAGTTTCTCAAGCGTTTCTGACCTCCAAACTGCCATATCTCGCGAACGGATTGACCAATCCGCAAAATTTCTGTTGCATCTGAAAGTAGAAACTCGTCCGATTACAACGGTATGCGTACTTTTCCCCTAGACCGTTCTAGTTATGCTTGTCGAGCATCAGAACTGCGAAAATTTTGATATTCTCAAGCGTTTCTTACCTACAAACTGCCATATCTCGCGAACGGATTGACTAATCCACAAAATTTCTGTTGCATCTAAAAGTAGAAACTCACCCGATTACAATGGTATGCGTACTTTTCCCCTAGGCCGTTCTAGTTATTCGTTTCGAGCATCAGAACTGCGAAAATTTTGGGTTTCTCAAGCGTTGCTTACCTCCAAACTGCCATATCTCGCGAACGGATTGACCAATCCGCAAAATTTCTGTTGCATCCGAAAGTAGAAACTCGCCCGATTACAACGGTATGCGTACTTTTCCCCTAGGCCGTTCTGGTTATTCGTTTCGAGCATCAGAACTGTGAAAATTTTGAGTTTCTCAACCGTTTCTTACTTCCAAACTGCCATATCTCGCGAACGGATTGACCAATCCGCAAAATTTCTGTTGCATCTGAAAGTAGAAACTCGTCCGATTACAACGGTATGCGTACTTTTCCCCTAGACCGTTCTAGTTATGCTTGTCGAGCATCAGAACTGCGAAAATTTTGATATTCTCAAGCGTTTCTTACCTACAAACTGCCATATCTCGCGAACGGATTGACTAATCCACAAAATTTCTGTTGCATCTAAAAGTAGAAACTCACCCGATTACAATGGTATGCGTACTTTTCCCCTAGGCCGTTCCAGTTATGCTTGTCGAGCATCAGAACTGCGAAAATTTTGAGTTTCTCAAGCGTTTCTCACCTCCAAACTGCCATATCTCGCGAACGGATTGACCAATCCGCAAAATTTCTGTTGCATCCGAAAGTAGAAACTCGCCCGATTACAACGGTATGCGTACTTTTCCCCTAGGCCGTTCTGGTTACTCGTTTCGAGCATCAGAACTGTGATAATTTTGAGTTTCTTAAGCGTTTCTTACCTCCAAACTGCCATATCTCGCGAACGGATTGACCAATCCGCAAAATTTCTGTTGCATCTGAAAGTAGAAACTCGCCCGATTACAACGGTATGCGTACTTTTCCCCTAGACCGTTCTAGTTATTCGTTTCGAGCATCAGAACTGCGAAAATTTTGAGTTTCTCAAGCGTTTCTGACCTCCAAACTGCCATATCTCGCGAACGGATTGACCAATCCGCAAAATTTCTGTTGCATCTGAAAGTAGAAACTCGTCCGATTACAACGGTATGCGTACTTTTCCCCTAGACCGTTCTAGTTATGCTTGTCGAGCATCAGAACTGCGAAAATTTTGATATTCTCAAGCGTTTCTTACCTACAAACTGCCATATCTCGCGAACGGATTGACTAATCCACAAAATTTCTGTTGCATCTAAAAGTAGAAACTCACCCGATTACAATGGTATGCGTACTTTTCCCCTAGGCCGTTCTAGTTATTCGTTTCGAGCATCAGAACTGCGAAAATTTTGGGTTTCTCAAGCGTTGCTTACCTCCAAACTGCCATATCTCGCGAACGGATTGACCAATCCGCAAAATTTCTGTTGCATCCGAAAGTAGAAACTCGCCCGATTACAACGGTATGCGTACTTTTCCCCTAGGCCGTTCTAGTTATTCATTTCGAGCATTAGAACTGCGAAAATTTTGAGTTTCTCAAGCGTTTCTTACCTCCAAACTGCCATATCTCGCGAACGGATTGACTAATCCGCAAAATTTCTGTTGCATCTGAAAGTAGAAACTCGCCCGATTACAACGGTATTCGTACTTTTCCCCTAGACCGTTCTAGTTATGCTTGTCGAGCATCAGAACTGCGAAAATTTTGAGTTTCTCAAGCGTTTCTCACCTCCAAACTGCCATATTTCGCGAACGGATTGACCAATCCGCAAAATTTCTGTTGCATCTGAAAGTAGAAACTCGCCCGATTACAACGGTATGCGTACTTTTCCCCTAGGCCGTTCTGGTTATTCGTTTCGAGCATCAGAACTGTGAAAATTTTGAGTTTCTCAACCGTTTCTTACCTCCAAACTGCCATATCTCGCGGACGGATTGACCAATCCGCAAAATTTCTGTTGCATCTGAAAGTAGAAACTCGCCCGATTACAACGGTATGCGACCTTTCCCATAGGCCGTTCTAGTTATTCGTTTCGAGCATCAGAACTGCGAAAATGTTGAGTTTCTCAAGCGTTTCTTACCTCCAAACTGCCATATCTCGCGAACGGATTGACCAATCCGCAAAATTTCTGTTGCATCTGAAAGTAGAAACTCGCCCGATTACAACGGTATGCGACCTTTCCCCTAGGCCGTTCTAGTTATTCGTTTCGAGCATCAGAACTGCGAAAATGTTGAGTTTCTCAACCGTTTCTTACCTCCAAACTGCCATATCTCGCGGACGGATTGACCAATCCGCAAAATTTCTGTTGCATCTGAAAGTAGAAACTCGCCCGATTACAACGGTATGCGTACTTTTCCCCTAGACCGTTCTAGTTATGCTTGTCGAGCATCAGAACTGCGAAAATTTTGAGTTTCTCAAGCGTTTCTCACCTCCAAACTGCCATATTTCGCGAACGGATTGACCAATCCGCAAAATTTCTGTTGCATCTGAAAGTAGAAACTCGCCCGATTACAACGGTATGCGTACTTTTCCCCTAGGCCGTTCTGGTTATTCGTTTCGAGCATCAGAACTGTGAAAATTTTGAGTTTCTCAACCGTTTCTTACCTCCAAACTGCCATATCTCGCGGACGGATTGACCAATCCGCAAAATTTCTGTTGCATCTGAAAGTAGAAACTCGCCCGATTACAACGGTATGCGACCTTTCCCATAGGCCGTTCTAGTTATTCGTTTCGAGCATCAGAACTGCGAAAATGTTGAGTTTCTCAAGCGTTTCTTACCTCCAAACTGCCATATCTCGCGAACGGATTGACCAATCCGCAAAATTTCTGTTGCATCTGAAAGTAGAAACTCGCCCGATTACAACGGTATGCGACCTTTCCCCTAGGCCGTTCTAGTTATTCGTTTCGAGCATCAGAACTGCGAAAATGTTGAGTTTCTCAACCGTTTCTTACCTCCAAACTGCCATATCTCGCGGACGGATTGACCAATCCGCAAAATTTCTGTTGCATCTGAAAGTAGAAACTCGCCCGATTACAACGGTATGCGTACTTTTCCCCTAGACCGTTCTAGTTACGCTTTTCGAGCATCAGAACTGCGAAAATTTTGAGTTTCTCAAGCGTTTCTTACCTCCAAACTGCCATATCTCGCGAACGGATTGACCAATCCGCAAAATTTCTGTTGCATCTGAAAGTAGAAACTCACCCGATTACAATGGTATGCGTACTTTTCCCCTAGGCCGTTCTAGTTATTCGTTTCGAGCATCAGAACTGCGAAAATTTTGGGTTTCTCAAGCGTTGCTTACCTCCAAACTGCCATATCTCGCGAACGGATTGACCAATCCGCAAAATTTCTGTTGCATCCGAAAGTAGAAACTCGCCCGATTACAACGGTATGCGTACTTTTCCCCTAGGCCGTTCTGGTTATTCGTTTCGAGCATCAGAACTGTGAAAATTTTGAGTTTCTCAACCGTTTCTTACTTCCAAACTGCCATATCTCGCGAACGGATTGACCAATCCGCAAAATTTCTGTTGCATCTGAAAGTAGAAACTCGTCCGATTACAACGGTATGCGTACTTTTCCCCTAGACCGTTCTAGTTATGCTTGTCGAGCATCAGAACTGCGAAAATTTTGATATTCTCAAGCGTTTCTTACCTACAAACTGCCATATCTCGCGAACGGATTGACTAATCCACAAAATTTCTGTTGCATCTAAAAGTAGAAACTCACCCGATTACAATGGTATGCGTACTTTTCCCCTAGGCCGTTCTAGTTATGCTTGTCGAGCATCAGAACTGCGAAAATTTTGAGTTTCTCAAGCGTTTCTCACCTCCAAACTGCCATATCTCGCGAACGGATTGACCAATCCGCAAAATTTCTGTTGCATCCGAAAGTAGAAACTCGCCCGATTACAACGGTATGCGTACTTTTCCCCTAGGCCGTTCTGGTTACTCGTTTCGAGCATCAGAACTGTGATAATTTTGAGTTTCTTAAGCGTTTCTTACCTCCAAACTGCCATATCTCGCGAACGGATTGACCAATCCGCAAAATTTCTGTTGCATCTGAAAGTAGAAACTCGCCCGATTACAACGGTATGCGTACTTTTCCCCTAGACCGTTCTAGTTATTCGTTTCGAGCATCAGAACTGCGAAAATTTTGAGTTTCTCAAGCGTTTCTGACCTCCAAACTGCCATATCTCGCGAACGGATTGACCAATCCGCAAAATTTCTGTTGCATCTGAAAGTAGAAACTCGTCCGATTACAACGGTATGCGTACTTTTCCCCTAGACCGTTCTAGTTATGCTTGTCGAGCATCAGAACTGCGAAAATTTTGATATTCTCAAGCGTTTCTTACCTACAAACTGCCATATCTCGCGAACGGATTGACTAATCCACAAAATTTCTGTTGCATCTAAAAGTAGAAACTCACCCGATTACAATGGTATGCGTACTTTTCCCCTAGGCCGTTCTAGTTATTCGTTTCGAGCATCAGAACTGCGAAAATTTTGGGTTTCTCAAGCGTTGCTTACCTCCAAACTGCCATATCTCGCGAACGGATTGACCAATCCGCAAAATTTCTGTTGCATCCGAAAGTAGAAACTCGCCCGATTACAACGGTATGCGTACTTTTCCCCTAGGCCGTTCTAGTTATTCATTTCGAGCATTAGAACTGCGAAAATTTTGAGTTTCTCAAGCGTTTCTTACCTCCAAACTGCCATATCTCGCGAACGGATTGACTAATCCGCAAAATTTCTGTTGCATCTGAAAGTAGAAACTCGCCCGATTACAACGGTATTCGTACTTTTCCCCTAGACCGTTCTAGTTATGCTTGTCGAGCATCAGAACTGCGAAAATTTTGAGTTTCTCAAGCGTTTCTCACCTCCAAACTGCCATATTTCGCGAACGGATTGACCAATCCGCAAAATTTCTGTTGCATCTGAAAGTAGAAACTCGCCCGATTACAACGGTATGCGTACTTTTCCCCTAGGCCGTTCTGGTTATTCGTTTCGAGCATCAGAACTGTGAAAATTTTGAGTTTCTCAACCGTTTCTTACCTCCAAACTGCCATATCTCGCGGACGGATTGACCAATCCGCAAAATTTCTGTTGCATCTGAAAGTAGAAACTCGCCCGATTACAACGGTATGCGACCTTTCCCATAGGCCGTTCTAGTTATTCGTTTCGAGCATCAGAACTGCGAAAATGTTGAGTTTCTCAAGCGTTTCTTACCTCCAAACTGCCATATCTCGCGAACGGATTGACCAATCCGCAAAATTTCTGTTGCATCTGAAAGTAGAAACTCGCCCGATTACAACGGTATGCGACCTTTCCCCTAGGCCGTTCTAGTTATTCGTTTCGAGCATCAGAACTGCGAAAATGTTGAGTTTCTCAACCGTTTCTTACCTCCAAACTGCCATATCTCGCGGACGGATTGACCAATCCGCAAAATTTCTGTTGCATCTGAAAGTAGAAACTCGCCCGATTACAACGGTATGCGTACTTTTCCCCTAGACCGTTCTAGTTATGCTTGTCGAGCATCAGAACTGCGAAAATTTTGAGTTTCTCAAGCGTTTCTCACCTCCAAACTGCCATATTTCGCGAACGGATTGACCAATCCGCAAAATTTCTGTTGCATCTGAAAGTAGAAACTCGCCCGATTACAACGGTATGCGTACTTTTCCCCTAGGCCGTTCTGGTTATTCGTTTCGAGCATCAGAACTGTGAAAATTTTGAGTTTCTCAACCGTTTCTTACCTCCAAACTGCCATATCTCGCGGACGGATTGACCAATCCGCAAAATTTCTGTTGCATCTGAAAGTAGAAACTCGCCCGATTACAACGGTATGCGACCTTTCCCATAGGCCGTTCTAGTTATTCGTTTCGAGCATCAGAACTGCGAAAATGTTGAGTTTCTCAAGCGTTTCTTACCTCCAAACTGCCATATCTCGCGAACGGATTGACCAATCCGCAAAATTTCTGTTGCATCTGAAAGTAGAAACTCGCCCGATTACAACGGTATGCGACCTTTCCCCTAGGCCGTTCTAGTTATTCGTTTCGAGCATCAGAACTGCGAAAATGTTGAGTTTCTCAACCGTTTCTTACCTCCAAACTGCCATATCTCGCGGACGGATTGACCAATCCGCAAAATTTCTGTTGCATCTGAAAGTAGAAACTCGCCCGATTACAACGGTATGCGTACTTTTCCCCTAGACCGTTCTAGTTACGCTTTTCGAGCATCAGAACTGCGAAAATTTTGAGTTTCTCAAGCGTTTCTTACCTCCAAACTGCCATATCTCGCGAACGGATTGACCAATCCGCAAAATTTCTGTTGCATCTGAAAGTAGAAACTCGCCCGATTACAACGGTATGCGTACTTTTCCCCTAGGCCGTTCTGGTTACTCGTTTCGAGCATCAGAACTGTGATAATTTTGAATTTCTCAACCGTTTCTTACCTCCAAACTGCCATATCTCGCGAACGGATTGACCAATCCGCAAAATTTCTGTTGCATCTGAAAGTAGAAACTCGCCCGATTACAATGGTATGCGTACTTTTCCCCTAGGCCGTTCTAGTTATTCGTTTCGAGCATCAGAACTGCGAAAATTTTGAGTTTCTCAAGCGTTTCTTACCTACAAACTGCCATATCTCGCGAACGGATTGACCAATCCGCAAAATTTCTGTTGCATCTGAAAGTAGAAACTCGCCCGATTACAACGGTATGCGACCTTTCCCCCCCGCCGTTCTAGTTAATCGTTTCGAGCATCAGAAATGCGAAAATGTTGAGTTTCTCAAGCGTTTCTTACCTCCAAACTGCCATATCTCGCGAACGGATTGACCAATCCGCAAAATTTCTGTTGCATCTGAACCTAGAAACTCGCCCGATTACAACGGTATGCGTACTTTTCCCCTAGGCCGTTCTGGTTATTCGTTTCGAGCATCAGAACTGTGAAAATTTTGAGTTTCTCAACCGTTTCTTACCTCCAAACTGCCATATCTCGCGGACGGATTGACCAATCCGCAAAATTTCTGTTGCATCTGAAAGTAGAAACTCGCCCGATTACAACGGTATGCGTACTTTTCCCCGAGACCGTTCTAGTTATTCGTTTCGAGCATCAGAACTGCGAAAATTTTGAGTTTCTCAAGCGTTTCTTACCTCCAAACTGCCATATCTCGCGAACGGATTGACCAATCCGCAAAATTTCTGTTGCATCTGAAAGTAGAAACTCGCCCGATTACAACGGTATGCGTACTTTTCCCCTAGGCCGTTCTATTTATTCGTTTCGAGCATCAGAACTGCGAAAATTTTGAGTTTCTCAAGCGTTTCTTACCTCCAAACTGCCATATCTCGCGAACGGATTGACCAATCCGCAAAATTTCTGTTGCATCTGAAAGTAGAAACTCGCCCGATAACAACGGTATGCGTACTTTTCCCCTAGTCCGTTTTGGTTACTCGTTTCGAGCATCAGAACTGTGATAATTTTGAATTTCTCAACCGTTTCTTACCTCCAAACTGCCATATCTCGCGGACGGATTGACCAATCCGCAAAATTTCTGTTGCATCTGAAAGTAGAAACTCGCCCGATTACAACGGTATGCGTACTTTTCCCCGAGACCGTTCTAGTTATTCGTTTCGAGCATCATAACTGCGAAAATTTTGAGTTTCTCAAGCGTTTCTGACATCGAAACTGCCATATCTCGCGAACGGATTGACCAATCCGCAAAATTTCTGTTGCATCTGAAAGTAGAAAGTCGCCCGATTACAACGGTATGCGTACTTTTCCCCTAGACCGTTCTAGTTATGCTTGTCGAGCATCAGAACTGCGAAAATTTTGAGTTTCTCAAGCGTTTCATACCTCCAAACTGCCATATCTCGCGAACGGATTGACTAATCCGCAAAATTTCTGTTGCATCTGAAAGTAGAAACTCGCCCGATTACAACGGTATGCGTACTTTTCCCCTAGGCCGTTCTAGTTATTCGTTTCGAGCATCAGAACTGCGAAAATTTTGAGTTTCTCAAGCGTTTCTTACCTACAAACTGCCATATCTCGCGAACGGATTGACCAATCCGCAAAATTTCTGTTGCATCTGAAAGTAGAAACTCGCCCGATTACAACGGTATGCGTACTTTTCCCCTAGACCGTTCTAGTTATGCTTGTCGAGCATCAGAACTGCGAAAATTTTGAGTTTCTCAAGCGTTTCTGACCTCCAAACTGCCATATCTCGCGAACGGATTGACCAATCCGCAAAATTTCTGTTGCATCTGAAAGTAGAAACTCGCCCGATTACAACGGTATGCGTACTTTTCCCCTAGTCCGTTCTAGTTATTCGTTTCGAGCATCAGAACTGCGAAAATTTTTAGTTTCTCAAGCGTTTCTTACCTCCAAACTGCCATATCTAGCGAACGGATTGACCAATCCGCAAAATTTCTGTTGCATCTGAAAGTAGAAACTCGCCCGATTACAACGGTATGCGACCTTTCCCATAGGCCGTTCTAGTTATTCGTTTCGAGCATCAGAACTGCGAAAATGTTGAGTTTCTCAAGCGTTTCTTACCTACAAACTGCCATATCTCGCGAACGGATTGACCAATCCGCAAAATTTCTGTTGCGTCTGAAAGTAGAAACTCGCCCGATTACAACGGTATGCGTACTTTTCCCCTAGACCGTTCTAGTTATGCTTGTCGAGCATCAGAACTGCGAAAATTTTGAGTTTCTCAAGCGTTTCTTACCTCCAAACTGCCATATTTCGCGAACGGATTGACCAATCCGCAAAATTTCTGTTGCATCTGAAAGTAGAAACTCGCCCGATTACAACGGTATGCGACCTTTCCCCTAGGCCGTTCTAGTTATTCGTTTCGAGCATCAGAACTGCGAAAATGTTGAGTTTCTCAAGCGTTTCTTACCTACAAACTGCCATATCTCGCGAACGGATTGACCAATCCGCAAAATTTCTGTTGCATCTGAACGTAGAAACTCGCCCGATTACAACGGTATGCGTACTTTTCCCCTAGTCCGTTCTAGTTATTCGTTTCGAGCATCAGAACTGCGAAAATGTTGAGTTTCTCAAGCGTTTCTTACCTACAAACTGCCATATCTCGCGAACGGATTGACCAATCCGCAAAATTTCTGTTGCATCTGAAAGTAGAAAGTCGCCCGATTACAACGGTATGCGTACTTTTCCCCTAGACCGTTCTAGTTATGCTTGTCGAGCATCAGAACTGCGAAAATTTTGAGTTTCTCAAGCGTTTCATACCTACAAACTGCCATTTCTCGCGAACGGATTGACTAATCCGCAAAATTTCTGTTGCATCTGAAAGTAGAAACTCGCCCGATTACAACGGTATGCGTACTTTTCCCCTAGGCCGTTCTAGTTATTCGTTTCGAGCATCAGAACTGCGAAAATTTTGAGTTTCTCAAGCGTTTCTTACCTCCAAACTGCCATATCTCGCGAACGGATTGACAAATCCGCAAAATTTCTGTTGCATCTGAAAGTAGAAACTCGCCCGATTACAACGGTATGCGTACTTTTCCCCTAGGCCGTTCTAGTTATTCGTTTCGAGCATCAGAACTGCGAAAATTTTGAGTTTCTCAAGCGTTTCTTACATACAAACTGCCATATCTCGCGAACGGATTGACCAATCCGCAAAATTTCTGTTGCATCTGAACGTAGAAACTCGCGCGATTACAACGGTATGCGTACTTTTCCCCTAGGCCGTTCTGGTTATTCGTTTCGAGCATCAGAACTGTGAAAATTTTGAGTTTCTCAACCGTTTCTTACCTCCAAACTGCCATATCTCGCGGACGGATTGACCAATCCGCAAAATTTCTGTTGCATCTGAAAGTAGAAACTCGCCCGATTACAACGGTATGCGACCTTTCCCCTAGGCCGTTCTAGTTATTCGTTTCGAGCATCAGAACTGCGAAAATGTTGAGTTTCTCAAGCGTTTCTTACCTCCAAACTGCCATATCTCGCGAACGGATTGACCAATCCGCAAAATTTCTGTTGCATCTGAACCTAGAAACTCGCCCGATTACAACCGTATGCGTACTTTTCCCCTAGGCCGTTCTGGTTATTCGTTTCGAGCATCAGAACTGTGAAAATTTTGAGTTTCTTAAGCGTTTCTTACCTCCAAACTGCCATATCTCGCGAACGGATTGACCAATCCGCAAAATTTCTGTTGCATCTGAAAGTAGAAACTCGTCCGATTACAACGGTATGCGTACTTTTCCCCTAGGCCGTTCTAGTTATTCGTTTCGAGCATCAGAACTGCGAAAATGTTGATATTCTCAAGCGTTTCTTACCTACAAACTGCCATATCTCCCGAACGGATTGACCAATCCGCAAAATTTCTGTTGCATCTGAAAGTAGAAACTCGCCCGATTACAACGGTATGCGTACTTTTCCCCGAGACCGTTCTAGTTATTCGTTTCGAGCATCAGAACTGCGAAAATTTTGAGTTTCTCAAGCGTTTCTTACCTCCAAACTGCCATATCTCGCGAACGGATTGACCAATCCGCAAAATTTCTGTTGCATCTGAAAGTAGAAACTCGCCCGATTACAACGGTATGCGTACTTTTCCCCTAGGCCGTTGTAGTTATTCGCTTCGAGCACGAGAACTGCGAAAATTTTGGGTTTCTCAAGCGTTGCTTACCTCCAAACTGCCATATCTCGCGAACGGATTGACCAATCCGCAAAATTTCTGTTGCATCCGAAAGTAGAAACTCGCCCGATTACAACGGTATGCGTACTTTTCCCCGAGACCGTTCTAGTTATGCTTGTCGAGCATCAGAACTGCGAAAATTTTGAGTTTCTCAAGCGTTTCTGACCTCCAAACTGCCATATCTCGCGAACGGATTGACCAATCCGCAAAATTTCTGTTGCATCTGAACGTAGAAACTCGCCCGATTACAACGGTATGCGTACTTTTCCCCTAGTCCGTTCTAGTTATTCGTTTCGAGCATCAGAACTGCGAAAATTTTTAGTTTCTCAAGCGTTTCTTACCTCCAAACTGCCATATCTAGCGAACGGATTGACCAATCCGCAAAATTTCTGTTGCATCTGAAAGTAGAAACTCGCCCGATTACAACGGTATGCGACCTTTCCCCTAGGCCGTTCTAGTTATTCGTTTCGAGCATCAGAACTGCGAAAATGTTGAGTTTCTCAAGCGTTTCTTACCTACAAACTGCCATATCTCGCGAACGGATTGACCAATCCGCAAAATTTCTGTTGCGTCTGAAAGTAGAAACTCGCCCGATTACAACGGTATGCGTACTTTTCCCCTAGACCGTTCTAGTTATGCTTGTCGAGCATCAGAACTGCGAAAATTTTGAGTTTCTCAAGCGTTTCTTACCTCCAAACTGCCATATTTCGCGAACGGATTGACCAATCCGCAAAATTTCTGTTGCATCTGAAAGTAGAAACTCGCCCGATTACAACGGTATGCGACCTTTCCCCTAGGCCGTTCTAGTTATTCGTTTCGAGCATCAGAACTGCGAAAATGTTGAGTTTCTCAAGCGTTTCTTACCTACAAACTGCCATATCTCGCGAACGGATTGACCAATCCGCAAAATTTCTGTTGCATCTGAACGTAGAAACTCGCCCGATTACAACGGTATGTGTACTTTTCCCCTAGTCCGTTCTAGTTATTCGTTTCGAGCATCAGAACTGCGAAAATGTTTAGTTTCTCAAGCGTTTCTTACCTACAAACTGCCATATCTCGCGAACGGATTGACCAATCCGCAAAATTTCTGTTGCATCTGAAAGTAGAAAGTCGCCCGATTACAACGGTATGCGTACTTTTCCCCTAGACCGTTCTAGTTATGCTTGTCGAGCATCAGAACTGCGAAAATTTTGAGTTTCTCAAGCGTTTCATACCTACAAACTGCCATTTCTCGCGAACGGATTGACTAATCCGCAAAATTTCTGTTGCATCTGAAAGTAGAAACTCGCCCGATTACAACGGTATGCGTACTTTTCCCCTAGGCCGTTCTAGTTATTCGTTTCGAGCATCAGAACTGCGAAAATTTTGAGTTTCTCAAGCGTTTCTTACCTCCAAACTGCCATATCTCGCGAACGGATTGACAAATCCGCAAAATTTCTGTTGCATCTGAAAGTAGAAACTCGCCCGATTACAACGGTATGCGTACTTTTCCCCTAGGCCGTTCTAGTTATTCGTTTCGAGCATCAGAACTGCGAAAATTTTGAGTTTCTCAAGCGTTTCTTACATACAAACTGCCATATCTCGCGAACGGATTGACCAATCCGCAAAATTTCTGTTGCATCTGAACGTAGAAACTCGCCCGATTACAACGGTATGCGTACTTTTCCCCTAGGCCGTTCTGGTTATTCGTTTCGAGCATCAGAACTGTGAAAATTTTGAGTTTCTCAACCGTTTCTTACCTCCAAACTGCCATATCTCGCGGACGGATTGACCAATCCGCAAAATTTCTGTTGCATCTGAAAGTAGAAACTCGCCCGATTACAACGGTATGCGACCTTTCCCCTAGGCCGTTCTATTTATTCGTTTCGAGCATCAGAACTGCGAAAATGTTGAGTTTCTCAAGCGTTTCTTACCTCCAAACTGCCATATCTCGCGAACGGATTGACCAATCCGCAAAATTTCTGTTGCATCTGAACCTAGAAACTCGCCCGATTACAACCGTATGCGTACTTTTCCCCTAGGCCGTTCTGGTTATTCGTTTCGAGCATCAGAACTGTGAAAATTTTGAGTTTCTTAAGCGTTTCTTACCTCCAAACTGCCATATCTCGCGAACGGATTGACCAATCCGCAAAATTTCTGTTGCATCTGAAAGTAGAAACTCGTCCGATTACAACGGTATGCGTACTTTTCCCCTAGGCCGTTCTAGTTATTCGTTTCGAGCATCAGAACTGCGAAAATGTTGATATTCTCAAGCGTTTCTTACCTACAAACTGCCATATCTCCCGAACGGATTGACCAATCCGCAAAATTTCTGTTGCATCTGAAAGTAGAAACTCGCCCGATTACAACGGTATGCGTACTTTTCCCCGAGACCGTTCTAGTTATTCGTTTCGAGCATCAGAACTGCGAAAATTTTGAGTTTCTCAAGCGTTTCTTACCTCCAAACTGCCATATCTCGCGAACGGATTGACCAATCCGCAAAATTTCTGTTGCATCTGAAAGTAGAAACTCGCCCGATTACAACGGTATGCGTACTTTTCCCCTAGGCCGTTGTAGTTATTCGCTTCGAGCATGAGAACTGCGAAAATTTTGGGTTTCTCAAGCGTTGCTTACCTCCAAACTGCCATATCTCGCGAACGGATTGACCAATCCGCAAAATTTCTGTTGCATCCGAAAGTAGAAACTCGCCCGATTACAACGGTATGCGTACTTTTCCCCGAGACCGTTCTAGTTATTCGTTTCGAGCATCAGAACTGCGAAAATTTTGAGTTTCTCAAGCGTTTCTTACCTCCAAACTGCCATATCTTGCGAACGGATTGACCAATCCGCAAAATTTCTGTTGCATCTGAAAGTAGAAACTCGCCCGATTACAACGGTATGCGTACTTTTCCCCTAGGCCGTTCTATTTATTCGTTTCGAGCATCAGAACTGCGAAAATGTTGAGTTTCTCAAGCGTTTCTTACCTACAAACTGCCATATCTCGCGAACGGATTGACCAATCCGCAAAATTTCTGTTGCATCCGAAAGTAGAAACTCGCCCGATTACAACGGTATGCGTACTTTTCCCCTAGGCCGTTCTGGTTACTCGTTTCGAGCATCAGAACTGTGATAATTTTGAGTTTCTTAAGCGTTTCTTACCTCCAAACTGCCATATCTCGCGAACGGATTGACCAATCCGCAAAATTTCTGTTGCATCTGAAAGTAGAAACTCGTCCGATTACAACGGTATGCGTACTTTTCCCCTAGGCCGTTCTAGTTATTCGTTTCGAGCATCAGAACTGCGAAAATGTTGATATTCTCAAGCGTTTCTTACCTACAAACTGCCATATCTCCCGAACGGATTGACCAATCCGCAAAATTTCTGTTGCATCTGAAAGTAGAAACTCGCCCGATTACAACGGTATGCGTACTTTTCCCCGAGACCGTTCTAGTTATTCGTTTCGAGCATCAGAACTGCGAAAATTTTGAGTTTCTCAAGCGTTTCTTACCTCCAAACTGCCATATCTCGCGAACGGATTGACCAATCCGCAAAATTTCTGTTGCATCTGAAAGTAGAAACTCGCCCGATTACAACGGTATGCGTACTTTTCCCCTAGGCCGTTGTAGTTATTCGCTTCGAGCATGAGAACTGCGAAAATTTTGGGTTTCTCAAGCGTTGCTTACCTCCAAACTGCCATATCTCGCGAACGGATTGACCAATCCGCAAAATTTCTGTTGCATCCGAAAGTAGAAACTCGCCCGATTACAACGGTATGCGTACTTTTCCCCTAGGCCGTTCTGGTTACTCGTTTCGAGCATCAGAACTGTGATAATTTTGAGTTTCTTAAGCGTTTCTTACCTCCAAACTGCCATATCTCGCGAACGGATTGACCAATCCGCAAAATTTCTGTTGCATCTGAAAGTACAAACTCGTCCGATTACAACGGTATGCGTACTTTTCCCCTAGGCCGTTCTAGTTATTCGTTTCGAGCATCAGAACTGCGAAAATGTTGATATTCTCAAGCGTTTCTTACCTACAAACTGCCATATCTCCCGAACGGATTGACCAATCCGCAAAATTTCTGTTGCATCTGAAAGTAGAAAATCGCCCGATTACAACGGTATGCGTACTTTTCCCCGAGACCGTTCTAGTTATTCGTTTCGAGCATCAGAACTGCGAAAATTTTGAGTTTCTCAAGCGTTTCTTACCTCCAAACTGCCATATCTCGCGAACGGATTGACCAATCCGCAAAATTTCTGTTGCATCTGAAAGTAGAAACTCGCCCGATTACAACGGTATGCGTACTTTTCCCCTAGGCCGTTGTAGTTATTCGCTTCGAGCATGAGAACTGCGAAAATTTTGGGTTTCTCAAGCGTTGCTTACCTCCAAACTGCCATATCTCGCGAACGGATTGACCAATCCGCAAAATTTCTGTTGCATCCGAAAGTAGAAACTCGCCCGATTACAACGGTATGCGTACTTTTCCCCTAGGCCGTTCTGGTTACTCGTTTCGAGCATCAGAACTGTGATAATTTTGAGTTTCTTAAGCGTTTCTTACCTCCAAACTGCCATATCTCGCGAACGGATTGACCAATCCGCAAAATTTCTGTTGCATCTGAAAGTAGAAACTCGTCCGATTACAACGGTATGCGTACTTTTCCCCTAGGCCGTTCTAGTTATTCGTTTCGAGCATCAGAACTGCGAAAATGTTGATATTCTCAAGCGTTTCTTACCTACAAACTGCCATATCTCCCGAACGGATTGACCAATCCGCAAAATTTCTGTTGCATCTGAAAGTAGAAACTCGCCTGATTACAAAGGTATGCGTACTTTTCCCCTAGACCGTTCTAGTTATGCTTGTCGAGCATCAGAACTGCGAAAATTTTGAGTTTCTCAAGCGTTTCTTACCTCCAAACTGCCATATCTCGCGAACGGATTGACTAATCCACAAAATTTCTGTTGCATCTAAAAGTAGAAACTCACCCGATTACAAT
Source organism: Ptiloglossa arizonensis (assembly GCF_051014685.1). NCBI lineage: Eukaryota > Metazoa > Arthropoda > Insecta > Hymenoptera > Colletidae > Ptiloglossa > Ptiloglossa arizonensis. The sequence continues at coordinate 211,180 of NW_027479087.1, forward strand.
GGTATGCGTACTTTTCCCCTAGGCCGTTCTAGTTATTCGTTTCGAGCATCAGAACTGCGAAAATTTTGAGTTTCTCAAGCGTTTCTTACCTCCAAACTGCCATATCTCGCGAACGGATTGACCAATCCGCAAAATTTCTGTTGCATCTGAAAGTAGAAAGTCGCCCGATTACAACGGTATGCGTACTTTTCCCCTAGGCCGTTCTAGTTATTCATTTCGAGCATTAGAACTGCGAATATTTTGAGTTTCTCAAGCGTTTCTTACCTCCAAACTGCCATATCTCGCGAACGGATTGACTAATCCGCAAAATTTCTGTTGCATCTGAAAGCAGAAACTCGCCCGATTACAATGGTATGCGTACTTTTCCCCTAGGCCGTTCTAGTTATTCGTTTCGAGCATCAGAACTGCGAAAATTTTGAGTTTCTCAAGCGTTTCTTACCTCCAAACTGCCATATCTCGCGAACGGATTGACCAATCCGCAAAATTTCTGTTGCATCTGAAAGTAGAAACTCGCCCGATTACAACGGTATGCGTACTTTTCCCCTAGGCCGTTCTGGTTATTCGTTTCGAGCATCAGAACTGTGAAAATTTTGAGTTTCTCAACCGTTTCTTACCTCCAAACTGCCATATCTCGCGGACGGATTGACCAATCCGCAAAATTTCTGTTGCATCTGAAAGTAGAAACTCGCCCGATTACAACGGTATGCGACCTTTCCCCTAGGCCGTTCTAGTTATTCGTTTCGAGCATCAGAACTGCGAAAATGTTGAGTTTCTCAAGCGTTTCTTACCTCCAAACTGCCATATCTCGCGAACGGATTGACCAATCCGCAAAATTTCTGTTGCATCTGAACCTAGAAACTCGCCCGATTACAACGGTATGCGTACTTTTCCCCTAGGCCGTTCTGGTTATTCGTTTCGAGCATCAGAACTGTGAAAATTTTGAGTTTCTCAACCGTTTCTTATCTCCAAACTGCCATATCTCGCGGACGGATTGACCAATCCGCAAAATTTCTGTTGCATCTGAAAGTAGAAACTCGCCCGATTACAACGGTATGCGTACTTTTCCCCTAGACCGTTCTAGTTATTCGTTTCGAGCATCAGAACTGCGAAAATTTTGAGTTTCTCAAGCGTTTCTTACCTCCAAACTGCCATATCTCGCGAACGGATTGACCAATCCGCAAAATTTCTGTTGCATCTGAAAGTAGAAACTCGCCCGATTACAACGGTATGCGTACTTTTCCCCTAGGCCGTTCTATTTATTCGTTTCGAGCATCAGAACTGCGAAAATGTTGAGTTTCTCAAGCGTTTCTTACCTACAAACTGCCATATCTCGCGAACGGATTGACCAATCCGCAAAATTTCTGTTGCATCCGAAAGTAGAAACTCGCCCGATTACAACGGTATGCGTACTTTTCCCCTAGGCCGTTCTGGTTACTCGTTTCGAGCATCAGAACTGTGATAATTTTGAGTTTCTTAAGCGTTTCTTACCTCCAAACTGCCATATCTCGCGAACGGATTGACCAATCCGCAAAATTTCTGTTGCATCTGAAAGTAGAAACTCGTCCGATTACAACGGTATGCGTACTTTTCCCCTAGGCCGTTCTAGTTATTCGTTTCGAGCATCAGAACTGCGAAAATGTTGATATTCTCAAGCGTTTCTTACCTACAAACTGCCATATCTCCCGAACGGATTGACCAATCCGCAAAATTTCTGTTGCATCTGAAAGTAGAAACTCGCCCGATTACAACGGTATGCGTACTTTTCCCCGAGACCGTTCTAGTTATTCGTTTCGAGCATCAGAACTGCGAAAATTTTGAGTTTCTCAAGCGTTTCTTACCTCCAAACTGCCATATCTCGCGAACGGATTGACCAATCCGCAAAATTTCTGTTGCATCTGAAAGTAGAAACTCGCCCGATTACAACGGTATGCGTACTTTTCCCCTAGGCCGTTGTAGTTATTCGCTTCGAGCATGAGAACTGCGAAAATTTTGGGTTTCTCAAGCGTTGCTTACCTCCAAACTGCCATATCTCGCGAACGGATTGACCAATCAGCAAAATTTCTGTTGCATCCGAAAGTAGAAACTCGCCCGATTACAACGGTATGCGTACTTTTCCCCGAGACCGTTCTAGTTATTCGTTTCGAGCATCAGAACTGCGAAAATTTTGAGTTTCTCAAGCGTTTCTTACCTCCAAACTGCCATATCTCGCGAACGGATTGACCAATCCGCAAAATTTCTGTTGCATCTGAAAGTAGAAACTCGCCCGATTACAACGGTATGCGTACTTTTCCCCTAGGCCGTTCTATTTATTCGTTTCGAGCATCAGAACTGCGAAAATGTTGAGTTTCTCAAGCGTTTCTTACCTACAAACTGCCATATCTCGCGAACGGATTGACCAATCCGCAAAATTTCTGTTGCATCCGAAAGTAGAAACTCGCCCGATTACAACGGTATGCGTACTTTTCCCCTAGGCCGTTCTGGTTACTCGTTTCGAGCAACAGAACTGTGATAATTTTGAGTTTCTTAAGCGTTTCTTACCTCCAAACTGCCATATCTCGCGAACGGATTGACCAATCCGCAAAATTTCTGTTGCATCTGAAAGTAGAAACTCGTCCGATTACAACGGTATGCGTACTTTTCCCCTAGGCCGTTCTAGTTATTCGTTTCGAGCATCAGAACTGCGAAAATGTTGATATTCTCAAGCGTTTCTTACCTACAAACTGCCATATCTCCCGAACGGATTGACCAATCCGCAAAATTTCTGTTGCATCTGAAAGTAGAAACTCGCCCGATTACAACGGTATGCGTACTTTTCCCCGAGACCGTTCTAGTTATTCGTTTCGAGCATCAGAACTGCGAAAATTTTGAGTTTCTCAAGCGTTTCTTACCTCCAAACTGCCATATCTCGCGAACGGATTGACCAATCCGCAAAATTTCTGTTGCATCTGAAAGTAGAAACTCGCCCGATTACAACGGTATGCGTACTTTTCCCCGAGACCGTTCTAGTTATTCGTTTCGAGCATCAGAACTGCGAAAATTTTGAGTTTCTCAAGCGTTTCTTACCTCCAAACTGCCATATCTCGCGAACGGATTGACCAATCCGCAAAATTTCTGTTGCATCTGAAAGTAGAAACTCGCCCGATTACAACGGTATGCGTACTTTTCCCCTAGGCCGTTCTATTTATTCGTTTCGAGCATCAGAACTGCGAAAATGTTGAGTTTCTCAAGCGTTTCTTACCTACAAACTGCCATATCTCGCGAACGGATTGACCAATCCGCAAAATTTCTGTTGCATCCGAAAGTAGAAACTCGCCCGATTACAACGGTATGCGTACTTTTCCCCTAGGCCGTTCTGGTTACTCGTTTCGAGCATCAGAACTGTGATAATTTTGAGTTTCTTAAGCGTTTCTTACCTCCAAACTGCCATATCTCGCGAACGGATTGACCAATCCGCAAAATTTCTGTTGCATCTGAAAGTAGAAACTCGTCCGATTACAACGGTATGCGTACTTTTCCCCTAGGCCGTTCTAGTTATTCGTTTCGAGCATCAGAACTGCGAAAATGTTGATATTCTCAAGCGTTTCTTACCTACAAACTGCCATATCTCCCGAACGGATTGACCAATCCGCAAAATTTCTGTTGCATCTGAAAGTAGAAACTCGCCCGATTACAACGGTATGCGTACTTTTCCCCGAGACCGTTCTAGTTATTCGTTTCGAGCATCAGAACTGCGAAAATTTTGAGTTTCTCAAGCGTTTCTTACCTCCAAACTGCCATATCTCGCGAACGGATTGACCAATCCGCAAAATTTCTGTTGCATCTGAAAGTAGAAACTCGCCCGATTACAACGGTATGCGTACTTTTCCCCTAGGCCGTTGTAGTTATTCGCTTCGAGCATGAGAACTGCGAAAATTTTGGGTTTCTCAAGCGTTGCTTACCTCCAAACTGCCATATCTCGCGAACGGATTGACCAATCAGCAAAATTTCTGTTGCATCCGAAAGTAGAAACTCGCCCGATTACAACGGTATGCGTACTTTTCCCCGAGACCGTTCTAGTTATTCGTTTCGAGCATCAGAACTGCGAAAATTTTGAGTTTCTCAAGCGTTTCTTACCTCCAAACTGCCATATCTCGCGAACGGATTGACCAATCCGCAAAATTTCTGTTGCATCTGAAAGTAGAAACTCGCCCGATTACAACGGTATGCGTACTTTTCCCCTAGGCCGTTCTATTTATTCGTTTCGAGCATCAGAACTGCGAAAATGTTGAGTTTCTCAAGCGTTTCTTACCTACAAACTGCCATATCTCGCGAACGGATTGACCAATCCGCAAAATTTCTGTTGCATCCGAAAGTAGAAACTCGCCCGATTACAACGGTATGCGTACTTTTCCCCTAGGCCGTTCTGGTTACTCGTTTCGAGCAACAGAACTGTGATAATTTTGAGTTTCTTAAGCGTTTCTTACCTCCAAACTGCCATATCTCGCGAACGGATTGACCAATCCGCAAAATTTCTGTTGCATCTGAAAGTAGAAACTCGTCCGATTACAACGGTATGCGTACTTTTCCCCTAGGCCGTTCTAGTTATTCGTTTCGAGCATCAGAACTGCGAAAATGTTGATATTCTCAAGCGTTTCTTACCTACAAACTGCCATATCTCCCGAACGGATTGACCAATCCGCAAAATTTCTGTTGCATCTGAAAGTAGAAACTCGCCCGATTACAACGGTATGCGTACTTTTCCCCGAGACCGTTCTAGTTATTCGTTTCGAGCATCAGAACTGCGAAAATTTTGAGTTTCTCAAGCGTTTCTTACCTCCAAACTGCCATATCTCGCGAACGGATTGACCAATCCGCAAAATTTCTGTTGCATCTGAAAGTAGAAACTCGCCCGATTACAACGGTATGCGTACTTTTCCCCTAGGCCGTTGTAGTTATTCGCTTCGAGCATGAGAACTGCGAAAATTTTGGGTTTCTCAAGCGTTGCTTACCTCCAAACTGCCATATCTCGCGAACGGATTGACCAATCCGCAAAATTTCTGTTGCATCCGAAAGTAGAAACTCGCCCGATTACAACGGTATGCGTACTTTTCCCCTAGGCCGTTCTGGTTACTCGTTTCGAGCATCAGAACTGTGATAATTTTGAGTTTCTTAAGCGTTTCTTACCTCCAAACTGCCATATCTCGCGAACGGATTGACCAATCCGCAAAATTTCTGTTGCATCTGAAAGTAGAAACTCGTCCGATTACAACGGTATGCGTACTTTTCCCCTAGGCCGTTCTAGTTATTCGTTTCGAGCATCAGAACTGCGAAAATGTTGATATTCTCAAGCGTTTCTTACCTACAAACTGCCATATCTCCCGAACGGATTGACCAATCCGCAAAATTTCTGTTGCATCTGAAAGTAGAAACTCGCCCGATTACAACGGTATGCGTACTTTTCCCCGAGACCGTTCTAGTTATTCGTTTCGAGCATCAGAACTGCGAAAATTTTGAGTTTCTCAAGCGTTTCTTACCTCCAAACTGCCATATCTCGCGAACGGATTGACTAATCCACAAAATTTCTGTTGCATCTAAAAGTAGAAACTTACCCGATTACAATGGTATGCGTACTTTTCCCCTAGGCCGTTCTAGTTATTCGTTTCGAGCATCAGAACTGCGAAAATTTTGAGTTTCTCAAGCGTTTCTTACCTCCAAACTGCCATATCTCGCGAACGGATTGACCAATCCGCGAAATTTCTGTTGCATCTGAAAGTAGAAAGTCGCCCGATTACAACGGTATGCGTACTTTTCCCCTAGGCCGTTCTAGTTATTCATTTCGAGCATTAGAACTGCGAATATTTTGAGTTTCTCAAGCGTTTCTTACCTCCAAACTGCCATATCTCGCGAACGGATTGACTAATCCGCAAAATTTCTGTTGCATCTGAAAGTAGAAACTCGCCCGATTACAACGGTATGCGTACTTTTCCCCTAGGCCGTTCTAGTTATTCGTTTCGAGCATCAGAACTGCGAAAATTTTGAGTTTCTCAAGCGTTTCTGACCTCCAAACTGCCATATCTCGCGAACGGATTGACCAATCCGCAAAATTTCTGTTGCATCTGAACGTAGAAACTCGCCCGATTACAACGGTATGCGTACTTTTCCCCTAGTCCGTTCTAGTTATTCGTTTCGAGCATCAGAACTGCGAAAATTTTGAGTTTCTCAACCGTTTCTTACCTCCAAACTACCATATCTCGCGAACGGATTGACCCATCCGCAAAATTTCTGTTGCATCTGAAAGTAGAAAGTCGCCCGATTACAACGGTATGCGTACTTTTCCCCTAGGCCGTTCTAGTTATTCATTTCGAGCATCAGAACTGCGAAAATTTTGAGTTTCTCAAGCGTTTCTTACCTCCAAACTGCCATATCTCGCGAACGGATTGACTAATCCGCAAAATTTCTGTTGCATCTGAAAGTAGAAACTCGCCCGATTACAACGGTATGCGTACTTTTCCCCTAGGCCGTTCTAGTTATTCGTTTCGAGCATCAGAACTGCGAAAATTTTGAGTTTCTCAAGCGTTTCTGACCTCCAAACTGCCATATCTCGCGAACGGATTGACCAATCCGCAAAATTTCTGTTGCATCTGAACGTAGAAACTCGCCCGATTACAACGGTATGCGTACTTTTCCCCTAGTCCGTTCTAGTTATTCGTTTCGAGCATCAGAACTGCGAAAATTTTGAGTTTCTCAAGCGTTACTTACCTACAAACTGCCATATCTCGCGAACGGATTGACCAATCCGCAAAATTTCTGTTGCATCTGAAAGTAGAAACTCGCCCGATTACAACGGTATGCGTACTTTTCCCCTAGGCCGTTCTGGTTATTCGTTTCGAGCATCAGAACTGTGAAAATTTTGAGTTTCTCAACCGTTTCTTACCTCCAAACTGCCATATCTCGCGAACGGATTGACCCATCCGCAAAATTTCTGTTGCATCTGAAAGTAGAAAGTCGCCCGATTACAACGGTATGCGTACTTTTCCCCTAGGCCGTTCTAGTTATTCGTTTCGAGCATCAGAACTGCGAAAATTTTGAGTTTCTCAAGCGTTTCTGACCTCCAAACTGCCATATCTCGCGAACGGATTGACCAATCCGCAAAATTTCTGTTGCATGTGAAAGTAGCAACTCGCCCGATTACAACGGCATGCGTACTTTTCCCCTAGACCGTTCTAGTTATGCTTGTCGAGCATCAGAACTGCGAAAATTTTGAGTTTCTCAAGCGTTTCTTACCTCCAAACTGCCATATTTCGCGAACGGATTGACCAATCCGCAAAATTTCTGTTGCATCTGAAAGTAGAAACTCGCCCGATTACAACGGTATGCGACCCTTCCCCTAGGCCGTTCTAGTTATTCGTTTCGAGCATCAGAACTGCGAAAATGTTGAGTTTCTCAAGCGTTTCTTACCTACAAACTGCCATATCTCGCGAACGGATTGACCAATCCGCAAAATTTCTGTTGCGTCTGAAAGTAGAAACTCGCCCGATTACAACGGTATGCGTACTTTTCCCCTAGACCGTTCTAGTTATGCTTGTCGAGCATCAGAACTGCGAAAATTTTGAGTTTCTCAAGCGTTTCTTACCTCCAAACTGCCATATCTCGCGAACGGATTGACCAATCCGCAAAATTTCTGTTGCATCTGAAAGTAGAAACTCGCCCGATTACAACGGTATGCGTACTTTTCCCCTAGGCCGTTCTAGTTATTCGTTTCGAGCATCAGAACTGCGAAAATTTTGAGTTTCTCAAGCGTTTCTGACCTCCAAACTGCCATATCTCGCGAACGGATTGACCAATCCGCAAAATTTCTGTTGCATCTGAACGTAGAAACTCGCCCGATTACAACGGTATGCGTACTTCTCCCCTAGGCCGTTCTGGTTATTCGTTTCGAGCATCAGAACTGTGAAAATTTTGAGTTTCTCAACCGTTTCTTACCTCCAAACTGCCATATCTCGCGGACGGATTGACCAATCCGCAAAATTTCTGTTGCATCTGAAAGTAGAAACTCGCCCGATTACAACGGTATGCGACCTTTCCCCTAGGCCGTTCTAGTTATTCGTTTCGAGCATCAGAACTGCGAAAATGTTGAGTTTCTCAAGCGTTTCTTACCTCCAAACTGCCATATCTCGCGAACGGATTGACCAATCCGCAAAATTTCTGTTGCATCTGAACGTAGAAACTCGCCCGATTACAACGGTATGCGTACTTTTCCCCTAGGCCGTTCTGGTTATTCGTTTCGAGCATCAGAACTGTGAAAATTTTGAGTTTCTCAACCGTTTCTTACCTCCAAACTGCCATATCTCGCGGACGGATTGACCAATCCGCAAAATTTCTGTTGCATCTGAAAGTAGAAACTCGCCCGATTGCAACGGTATGCGACCTTTCCCCTAGGCCGTTCTAGTTATTCGTTTCGAGCATCAGAACTGCGAAAATGTTGAGTTTCTCAAGCGTTTCTTACCTCCAAACTGCCATATCTCGCGAACGGATTGACCAATCCGCAAAATTTCTGTTGCATCTGAACGTAGAAACTCGCCCGATTACAACGGTATGCGTACTTTTCCCCTAGGCCGTTCTGGTTCTTCGTTTCGAGCATCAGAACTGTGAAAATTTTGAGTTTCTCAACCGTTTCTTACCTCCAAACTGCCATATCTCGCGGACGGATTGACCAATCCGCAAAATTTCTGTTGCATCTGAAAGTAGAAACTCGCCCGATTACAACGGTATGCGTACTTTTCCCCGAGACCGTTCTAGTTATTCGTTTCGAGCATCATAACTGCGAAAATTTTGAGTTTCTCAAGCGTTTCTGACATCCAAACTGCCATATCTCGCGAACGGATTGACCAATCCGCAAAATTTCTGTTGCATCTGAACGTAGAAACTCGCCCGATTACAACGGTATGCGTACTTTTCCCCTAGTCCGTTCTAGTTATTCGTTTCGAGCATCAGAACTGCGAAAATTTTGAGTTTCTCAAGCGTTTCTTACCTCCAAACTGCCATATCTCGCGAACGGATTGACCAATCCGCAAAATTTCTGTTGCATCCGAACGTAGAAACTCGCCCGATTACAACGGTATGCGTACTTTTCCCCTAGGCCGTTCTAGTAATTCGTTTCGAGCATCAGAACTGCGAAAATTTTGAGTTTCTCAAGCGTTTCTGACCTCCAAATTGCCATATCTCGCGAACGGATTGACCAATCCGCAAAATTTCTGTTGCATCTGAACGTAGAAACTCGCCCGATTACAACGGTATGCGTACTTTTCCCCTAGTCCGTTCTAGTTATTCGTTTCGAGCATCAGAACTGCGAAAATTTTGAGTTTCTCAAGCGTTTCTTACCTACAAACTGCCATATCTCGCGAACGGATTGACCAATCCGCAAAATTTCTGTTGCATCTGAAAGTAGAAACTCGCCCGATTACAACGGTATGCGTACTTTTCCCCTAGGCCGTTCTGGTTATTCGTTTCGAGCATCAGAACTGTGAAAATTTTGAGTTTCTCAACCGTTTCTTACCTCCAAACTGCCATATCTCGCGAACGGATTGACCCATCCGCAAAATTTCTGTTGCATCTGAAAGTAGAAACTCGCCAGATTACAACGGTATGCGTACTTTTCCCCTAGGCCGTTCTAGTTAATCGTTTCGAGCATCAGAACTGCGAAAATTTTGAGTTTCTCAAGCGTTTCTTACCTACAAACTGCCATATCTCGCGAACGGATTGACCAACCCGCAAAATTTCTGTTGCATCTGAAAGTAGAAACTCGCCCGATTACAACGGTATGCGTACTTTTCCCCTAGGCCGCTCTAGTTATTCGTTTCGAGCATCAGAACTGCGAAAATTTTGTGTTTCTCAAGTGTTTCATACTTCCAAACTGCCGTATCTCGCGAACGGATTGACCAATCCGCAAAATTTCTATTGCATCTGAAAGTAGAAACTCGCCAGATTACAACGGTATGCGTACTTTTCCCCTAGGCCGTTCTAGTTAATCGTTTCGAGCATCAGAACTGCGAAAATTTTGAGTTTCTCAAGCGTTTCTTACCTACAAACTGCCATATCTCGCGAACGGATTGACCAACCCGCAAAATTTCTGATGCATCTGAAAGTAGAAACTCGCCCGATTACAACGGTATGCGTACTTTTCCCCTAGACCGTTCTAGTTATGCTTGTCGAGCATCAGAACTGCGAAAATTTTGAGTTTCTCAAGCGTTTCCTACCTCCAAACTGCCATATCTCGCGAACGGATTGACCAATCCGCAAAATTTCTGTTGCATCTGAAAGTAGAAAGTCGCCCGATTACAACGGTATGCGTACTTTTCCCCTAGACCGTTCTAGTTATGCTTGTCGAGCATCAGAACTGCGAAAATTTTGAGTTTCTCAAGCGTTTCTTACCTACAAACTGCCATATCTCGCGAACGGATTGACCAATCCGCAAAATTTCTGTTGCATTTGAAAGTAGAAACTCGCCCGATTACAACGGTATGCGTACTTTTCCCCTAGGCCGTTCTAGTTAATCGTTTCGAGCATCAGAACTGCGAAAATTTTGTGTTTCTCAAGTGTTTCATACTTCCAAACTGCCGTATCTCGCGAACGGATTGACCAATCCGCAAAATTTCTATTGCATCTGAAAGTAGAAACTCGCCAGATTACAACGGTATGCGTACTATTCCCCTAGGCCGTTCTAGTTAATCGTTTCGAGCATCAGAACTGCGAAAATTTTGAGTTTCTCAAGCGTTTCTTACCTACAAACTGCCATATCTCGCGAACGGATTGACCAACCCGCAAAATTTCTGATGCATCTGAAAGTAGAAACTCGCCCGATTACAACGGTATGCGTACTTTTCCCCTAGACCGTTCTAGTTATGCTTGTCGAGCATCAGAACTGCGAAAATTTTGAGTTTCTCAAGCGTTTCCTACCTCCAAACTGCCATATCTCGCGAACGGATTGACCAATCCGCAAAATTTCTGTTGCATCTGAAAGTAGAAAGTCGCCCGATTACAACGGTATGCGTACTTTTCCCCTAGACCGTTCTAGTTATGCTTGTCGAAAATCAGAACTGCGAAAATTTTGAGTTTCTCAAGCGTTTCTTACCTCCAAACTGCCATATCTCGCGAACGGATTGACCAATCCGCAAAATTTCTGTTGCACCTGAAAGTAGACACTCGCCAGATTACAGCGGTATGCGTACTTTTCCCCTAGGCCGTTCTAGTTATTCGTTTCGAGCATCAGAACTGCGAAAATTTTGAGTTTCTCAAGCGTTTCTTACCTCCAAACTGCCATATCTCGCGAACGGATTGACCAATCCGCAAAATTTCTGTTGCATTTGAAAGTAGAAACTCGCCCGATTACAACGGTATGCGTACTTTTCCCCTAGGCCGTTCTAGTTAATCGTTTCGAGCATCAGAACTGCGAAAATTTTGTGTTTCTCAAGTGTTTCATACTTCCAAACTGCCGTATCTCGCGAACGGATTGACCAATCCGCAAAATTTCTATTGCATCTGAAAGTAGAAACTCGCCAGATTACAACGGTATGCGTACTTTTCCCCTAGACCGTTCTAGTTATGCTTGCCGAGCATCAGAACTGCGAAAATTTTGAGTTTCTCAAGCGTTTCATACCTCCAAACTGCCATATCTCGCGAACGGATTGACCAATCCGCAAAATTTCTGTTGCATCTGAAAGTAGAAACACGCCCGATTACAACGGTATGCGTACTTTTCCCCTAGGCCGTTCTAGTTATGCTTGTCGAGCATCAGAACTGCGAAAATTTTGAGTTTCTCAAGCGTTTCCTACCTCCAAACTGCCATATCTCGCGAACGGATTGACCAATCCACAAAATTTCTGTTGCATCTGAATGTAGAAACTCGCCCGATTACAACGGTATGCGTTCTTTTCCCCTAGAACGTTCTAGTTATGCTTGTCGAGCATCAGAACTGCGAAAATTTTGAGTTTCTCAAGCGTTTCATACCTCCAAACTGCCATATCTCGCGAACGGATTGACCAATCCGCAAAATTTCTGTTGCATCTGAAAGTAGAAACTCGCCCGATTAAAACGGTATGCGACCTTTCCCCTAGGCCGTTCTAGTTATTCGTTTCGAGCATCAGAACTGCGAAAATTTTGAGTTTCTCAAGCGTTTCTTACCTCCAAACTGCCATATCTCGCGAACGGATAGACTAATCCGCAAAATTTCTGTTGCATCTGAAAGTAGAAACTCGCCCGATTACAACGGTATGCGACCTTTCCCCTAGGCCGTTCTAGTTATTCGTTTCGAGCATCAGAACTGCGAAAATTTTGAGTTTCTCAAGCGTTTCTTACCTCCAAACTGCCATATCTCGCGAACGGATTGACTAATCCGCAAAATTTCTGTTGCATCTGAAAGTAGAAACTCGCCCGATTACAACGGTATGCGTACTTTTCCCCTAGGCCGTTCTAGTTATTCGTTTCGAGCATCAGAACTGCGAAAATTTTGAGTTTCTCACGCGTTTCTGACCTCCAAACTGCCATATCTCGCGAACGGATTGACCAATCCGCAAAATTTCTGTTGCATCTGAACGTAGAAACTCGCCCGATTACAACGGTATGCGTACTTTTCCCCTAGGCCGTTCTGGTTATTCGTTTCGAGCATCAGAACTGTGAAAATTTTGAGTTTCTCAACCGTTTCTTACCTACAAACTGCCATATCTCCCGAACGGATTGACCAATCCGCAAAATTTCTGTTGCATCTGAAAGTAGAAACTCGCCCGATTACAACGGTATGCGTACTTTTCCCCGAGACCGTTCTAGTTATTCGTTTCGAGCATCAGAACTGCGAAAATTTTGAGTTTCTCAAGCGTTTCTTACCTCCAAACTGCCATATCTCGCGAACGGATTGACTAATCCACAAAATTTCTGTTGCATCTAAAAGTAGAAACTTACCCGATTACAATGGTATGCGTACTTTTCCCCTAGGCCGTTCTAGTTATTCGTTTCGAGCATCAGAACTGCGAAAATTTTGAGTTTCTCAAGCGTTTCTTACCTCCAAACTGCCATATCTCGCGAACGGATTGACCAATCCGCGAAATTTCTGTTGCATCTGAAAGTAGAAAGTCGCCCGATTACAACGGTATGCGTACTTTTCCCCTAGGCCGTTCTAGTTATTCATTTCGAGCATTAGAACTGCGAATATTTTGAGTTTCTCAAGCGTTTCTTACCTCCAAACTGCCATATCTCGCGAACGGATTGACTAATCCGCAAAATTTCTGTTGCATCTGAAAGTAGAAACTCGCCCGATTACAACGGTATGCGTACTTTTCCCCTAGGCCGTTCTAGTTATTCGTTTCGAGCATCAGAACTGCGAAAATTTTGAGTTTCTCAAGCGTTTCTGACCTCCAAACTGCCATATCTCGCGAACGGATTGACCAATCCGCAAAATTTCTGTTGCATCTGAACGTAGAAACTCGCCCGATTACAACGGTATGCGTACTTTTCCCCTAGTCCGTTCTAGTTATTCGTTTCGAGCATCAGAACTGCGAAAATTTTGAGTTTCTCAAGCGTTTCTGACCTCCAAAATGCCATATCTCGCGAACGGATTGACCAATCCGCAAAATTTCTGTTGCATCTGAACGTAGAAACTCGCCCGATTACAACGGTATGCGTACTTTTCCCCTAGTCCGTTCTAGTTATTCGTTTCGAGCATCAGAACTGCGAAAATTTTGAGTTTCTCAACCGTTTCTTACCTCCAAACTACCATATCTCGCGAACGGATTGACCCATCCGCAAAATTTCTGTTGCATCTGAAAGTAGAAAGTCGCCCGATTACAACGGTATGCGTACTTTTCCCCTAGGCCGTTCTAGTTATTCATTTCGAGCATCAGAACTGCGAAAATTTTGAGTTTCTCAAGCGTTTCTTACCTCCAAACTGCCATATCTCGCGAACGGATTGACTAATCCGCAAAATTTCTGTTGCATCTGAAAGTAGAAACTCGCCCGATTACAACGGTATGCGTACTTTTCCCCTAGGCCGTTCTAGTTATTCGTTTCGAGCATCAGAACTGCGAAAATTTTGAGTTTCTCAAGCGTTTCTGACCTCCAAACTGCCATATCTCGCGAACGGATTGACCAATCCGCAAAATTTCTGTTGCATCTGAACGTAGAAACTCGCCCGATTACAACGGTATGCGTACTTTTCCCCTAGTCCGTTCTAGTTATTCGTTTCGAGCATCAGAACTGCGAAAATTTTGAGTTTCTCAAGCGTTACTTACCTACAAACTGCCATATCTCGCGAACGGATTGACCAATCCGCAAAATTTCTGTTGCATCTGAAAGTAGAAACTCGCCCGATTACAACGGTATGCGTACTTTTCCCCTAGGCCGTTCTGGTTATTCGTTTCGAGCATCAGAACTGTGAAAATTTTGAGTTTCTCAACCGTTTCTTACCTCCAAACTGCCATATCTCGCGAACGGATTGACCCATCCGCAAAATTTCTGTTGCATCTGAAAGTAGAAAGTCGCCCGATTATAACGGTATGCGTACTTTTCCCCTAGGCCGTTCTGGTTATTCATTTCGAGCATCAGAACTGCGAAAATTTTGAGTTTCTCAAGCGTTTCTTACTTCCAAACTGCCATATCTCGCGAACGGATTGACTAATCCGCAAAATTTCTGTTGCATCTGAAAGTAGAAACTCGCCCGATTACAACGGTATGCGTACTTTTCCCCTAGGCCGTTCTAGTTATTCGTTTCGAGCATCAGAACTGCGAAAATTTTGAGTTTCTCAAGCGTTTCTGACCTCCAAACTGCCATATCTCGCGAACGGATTGACCAATCCGCAAAATTTCTGTTGCATGTGAAAGTAGCAACTCGCCCGATTACAACGGCATGCGTACTTTTCCCCTAGACCGTTCTAGTTATGCTTGTCGAGCATCAGAACTGCGAAAATTTTGAGTTTCTCAAGCGTTTCTTACCTCCAAACTGCCATATTTCGCGAACGGATTGACCAATCCGCAAAATTTCTGTTGCATCTGAAAGTAGAAACTCGCCCGATTACAACGGTATGCGACCTTTCCCCTAGGCCGTTCTAGTTATTCGTTTCGAGCATCAGAACTGCGAAAATGTTGAGTTTCTCAAGCGTTTCTTACCTACAAACTGCCATATCTCGCGAACGGATTGACCAATCCGCAAAATTTCTGTTGCGTCTGAAAGTAGAAACTCGCCCGATTACAACGGTATGCGTACTTTTCCCCTAGACCGTTCTAGTTATGCTTGTCGAGCATCAGAACTGCGAAAATTTTGAGTTTCTCAAGCGTTTCTTACCTCCAAACTGCCATATCTCGCGAACGGATTGACCAATCCGCAAAATTTCTGTTGCATCTGAAAGTAGAAACTCGCCCGATTACAACGGTATGCGTACTTTTCCCCTAGGCCGTTCTAGTTATTCGTTTCGAGCATCAGAACTGCGAAAATTTTGAGTTTCTCAAGCGTTTCTTACCTCCAAACTGCCATATCTCGCGAACGGATTGAGAAATCCGCAAAATTTCTGTTGCGTCTGAAAGTAGAAACTCGCCCGATTACAATGGTATGCGTACTTTTCCCCTAGGCCGTTCTAGTTATTCGTTTCGAGCATCAGAACTGCGAAAATTTTGAGTTTCTCAAGCGTTTCTTACCTACAAACTGCCATATCTCGCGAACGGATTGACCAATCCGCAAAATTTCTGTTGCATCTGAAAGTAGAAACTCGCCCGATTACAACGGTATGCGTACTTTTCCCCTAGGCCGTTCTAGTTATTCGTTTCGAGCATCAGAACTGCGAAAATTTTGAGTTTCTCAAGCGTTTCTGACCTCCAAACTGCCATATCTCGCGAACGGATTGACCAATCCGCAAAATTTCTGTTGCATCTGAACGTAGAAACTCGCCCGATTACAACGGTATGCGTACTTCTCCCCTAGGCCGTTCTGGTTATTCGTTTCGAGCATCAGAACTGTGAAAATTTTGAGTTTCTCAACCGTTTCTTACCTCCAAACTGCCATATCTCGCGGACGGATTGACCAATCCGCAAAATTTCTGTTGCATCTGAAAGTAGAAACTCGCCCGATTACAACGGTATGCGACCTTTCCCCTAGGCCGTTCTAGTTATTCGTTTCGAGCATCAGAACTGCGAAAATGTTGAGTTTCTCAAGCGTTTCTTACCTCCAAACTGCCATATCTCGCGAACGGATTGACCAATCCGCAAAATTTCTGTTGCATCTGAACGTAGAAACTCGCCCGATTACAACGGTATGCGTACTTTTCCCCTAGGCCGTTCTGGTTATTCGTTTCGAGCATCAGAACTGTGAAAATTTTGAGTTTCTCAACCGTTTCTTACCTCCAAACTGCCATATCTCGCGGACGGATTGACCAATCCGCAAAATTTCTGTTGCATCTGAAAGTAGAAACTCGCCCGATTGCAACGGTATGCGACCTTTCCCCTAGGCCGTTCTAGTTATTCGTTTCGAGCATCAGAACTGCGAAAATGTTGAGTTTCTCAAGCGTTTCTTACCTCCAAACTGCCATATCTCGCGAACGGATTGACCAATCCGCAAAATTTCTGTTGCATCTGAACGTAGAAACTCGCCCGATTACAACGGTATGCGTACTTTTCCCCTAGGCCGTTCTGGTTCTTCGTTTCGAGCATCAGAACTGTGAAAATTTTGAGTTTCTCAACCGTTTCTTACCTCCAAACTGCCATATCTCGCGGACGGATTGACCAATCCGCAAAATTTCTGTTGCATCTGAAAGTAGAAACTCGCCCGATTACAACGGTATGCGTACTTTTCCCCGAGACCGTTCTAGTTATTCGTTTCGAGCATCATAACTGCGAAAATTTTGAGTTTCTCAAGCGTTTCTGACATCCAAACTGCCATATCTCGCGAACGGATTGACCAATCCGCAAAATTTCTGTTGCATCTGAACGTAGAAACTCGCCCGATTACAACGGTATGCGTACTTTTCCCCTAGTCCGTTCTAGTTATTCGTTTCGAGCATCAGAACTGCGAAAATTTTGAGTTTCTCAAGCGTTTCTTACCTCCAAACTGCCATATCTCGCGAACGGATTGACCAATCCGCAAAATTTCTGTTGCATCCGAACGTAGAAACTCGCCCGATTACAACGGTATGCGTACTTTTCCCCTAGGCCGTTCTAGTAATTCGTTTCGAGCATCAGAACTGCGAAAATTTTGAGTTTCTCAAGCGTTTCTGACCTCCAAATTGCCATATCTCGCGAACGGATTGACCAATCCGCAAAATTTCTGTTGCGTCTGAACGTAGAAACTCGCCCGATTACAACGGTATGCGTACTTTTCCCCTAGTCCGTTCTAGTTATTCGTTTCGAGCATCAGAACTGCGAAAATTTTGAGTTTCTCAAGCGTTTCTTACCTACAAACTGCCATATCTCGCGAACGGATTGACCAATCCGCAAAATTTCTGTTGCATCTGAAAGTAGAAACTCGCCCGATTACAACGGTATGCGTACTTTTCCCCTAGGCCGTTCTGGTTATTCGTTTCGAGCATCAGAACTGTGAAAATTTTGAGTTTCTCAACCGTTTCTTACCTCCAAACTGCCATATCTCGCGAACGGATTGACCCATCCGCAAAATTTCTGTTGCCTCTGAAAGTAGAAAGTCGCCCGATTACAACGGTATGCGTACTTTTCCCCTAGGCTGTTCTAGTTATTCATTTCGAGCATCAGAACTGCGAAAATTTTGAGTTTCTCAAGCGTTTCTTACCTCCAAACTGCCATATCTCGCGAACGGATTGACCAATCCGCAAAATTTCTGTTGCATCTGAAAGTAGAAACTCGCCCGATTACAATGGTATGCGTACTTTTCCCCTAGGCCGTTCTAGTTATTCGTTTCGAGCATCAGAACTGCGAAAATTTTGAGTTTCTCAAGCGTTTCTTACCTACAAACTGCCATATCTCGCGAACGGATTGACCAATCCGCAAAATTTCTGTTGCATCTGAAAGTAGAAACTCGCCCGATTACAACGGTATGCGTACTTTTCCCCTAGGCCGTTCTAGTTATTCGTTTCGAGCATCAGAACTGCGAAAATTTTGAGTTTCTCAAGCGTTTCTGACCTCCAAACTGCCATATCTCGCGAACGGATTGACCAATCCGCAAAATTTCTGTTGCATCCGAACGTAGAAACTCGCCCGATTACAACGGTATGCGTACTTTTCCCCTAGGCCGTTCTAGTTATTCGTTTCGAGCATCAGAACTGCGAAAATGTTGAGTTTCTCAAGCGTTTCTTACCTCCAAACTGCCATATCTCGCGAACGGATTGACCAATCCGCCAAATTTCTGTTGCATCTGAACGTAGAAACTCGCCCGATTACAACGGTATGCGTACTTTTCCCCTAGGCCGTTCTGGTTATTCGTTTCGAGCATCAGAACTGTGAAAATTTTGAGTTTCTCAACCGTTTCTTACCTCCAAACTGCCATATCTCGCGGACGGATTGACCAATCCGCAAAATTTCTGTTGCATCTGAAAGTAGAAACTCGCCCGATTACAACGGTATGCGACCTTTCCCCTAGACCGTTCTAGTTATGCTTGTCGAGCATCAGAACTGCGAAAATTTTGAGTTTCTCAAGCGTTTCATACCTCCAAACTGCCATATCTCGCGAACGGATTGACTAATCCGCAAAATTTCTGTTGCATCTGAAAGTAGAAACTCGCCCGATTACAACGGTATGCGTACTTTTCCCCTAGGCCGTTCTAGTTATTCGTTTCGAGCATCAGAACTGCGAAAATTTTGAGTTTCTCAAGCGTTTCTTACCTCCAAACTGCCATATCTCGCGAACGGATTGACCAATCCGCAAAATTTCTGTTGCATCTGAAAATAGAAACTCGCCCGATTACAATGGTATGCGTACTTTTCCCCTAGGCCGTTCTAGTTATTCGTTTCGAGCATCAGAACTGCGAAAATTTTGAGTTTCTCAAGCGTTTCTTACCTACAAACTGCCATATCTCGCGAACGGATTGACCAATCCGCAAAATTTCTGTTGCATCTGAAAGTAGAAACTCGCCCGATTACAACGGTATGCGTACTTTTCCCCTAGGCCGTTCTAGTTATTCGTTTCGAGCATCAGAACTGCGAAAATTTTGAGTTTCTCAAGCGTTTCTGACCTCCAAACTGCCATATCTCGCGAACGGATTGACCAATCCGCAAAATTTCTGTTGCATCCGAACGTAGAAACTCGCCCCATTACAACGGTATGCGTACTTTTCCCCTAGGCCGTTCTAGTTATTCGTTTCGAGCATCAGAACTGCGAAAATGTTGAGTTTCTCAAGCGTTTCTTACCTCCAAACTGCCATATCTCGCGAACGGATTGACCAATCCGCCAAATTTCTGTTGCATCTGAACGTAGAAACTCGCCCGATTACAACGGTATGCGTACTTTTCCCCTAGGCCGTTCTGGTTATTCGTTTCGAGCATCAGAACTGTGAAAATTTTGAGTTTCTCAACCGTTTCTTACCTCCAAACTGCCATATCTCGCGGACGGATTGACCAATCCGCAAAATTTCTGTTGCATCTGAAAGTAGAAACTCGCCCGATTACAACGGTATGCGACCTTTCCCCTAGGCCGTTCTAGTTATTCGTTTCGAGCATCAGAACTGCGAAAATTTTGAGTTTCTCAAGCGTTTCTTACCTCCAAACTGCCATATCTCGCGAACGGATAGACTAATCCGCAAAATTTCTGTTGCATCTGAAAGTAGAAACTCGCCCGATTACAACGGTATGCGACCTTTCCCCTAGGCCGTTCTAGTTATTCGTTTCGAGCATCAGAACTGCGAAAATTTTGAGTTTCTCAAGCGTTTCTTACCTCCAAACTGCCATATCTCGCGAACGGATTGACTAATCCGCAAAATTTCTGTTGCATCTGAAAGTAGAAACTCGCCCGATTACAACGGTATGCGTACTTTTCCCCTAGGCCGTTCTAGTTATTCGTTTCGAGCATCAGAACTGCGAAAATTTTGAGTTTCTCACGCGTTTCTGACCTCCAAACTGCCATATCTCGCGAACGGATTGACCAATCCGCAAAATTTCTGTTGCATCTGAACGTAGAAACTCGCCCGATTACAACGGTATGCGTACTTTTCCCCTAGGCCGTTCTGGTTATTCGTTTCGAGCATCAGAACTGTGAAAATTTTGAGTTTCTCAACCGTTTCTTACCTCCAAACTGCCATATCTCGCGAACGGATTGACCAATCCGCAAAATTTCTGTTGCATCTGAAAGTAGAAACTCGCCCGATTACAACGGTATGAGTACTTTTCCCCTAGACCGTTCTAGTTATTCGTTTCGAGCATCAGAACTGCGAAAATTTTGAGTTTCTCAAGCGTTTCTGACCTCCAAACTGCCATATCTTGCGAACGGATTGACCAATCCACAAAATTTCTGTTGCATCTGAACGTAGAAACTCGCCCGTTTACAACGGTATGCATACTTTTCCCCTAGTCCGTTCTAGTTATTCGTTTCGAGCATCAGAACTGCGAAAATTTTGAGTTTCTCAAGCGTTTCTTACCTCCAAACTGCCATATCTCGCGAACGGATTGACCAATCCGCAAAATTTCTGTTGCATCTGAAAGTAGAAACTCGACCGATTACAACGGTATGCGACCTTTCCCCTAGACCGTTCTAGTTATTCGTTTCGAGCATCAGAACTGCGAAAATTTTGAGTTTCTCAAGCGTTTCTGACCGCCAAACTGCCATATCTCGCGAACGGATTGACCAATCCGCAAAATTTCTGTTGCATCTGGAAGTAGAAAGTCGCCCGATTACAACGGTATGCGTACTTTTCCCCTAGACCGTTCTAGTTATGCTTGTCGAGCATCAGAACTGCGAAAATTTTGAGTTTCTCAAGCGTTTCTTACCTCCAAACTGCCATATTTCGCGAACGGATTGACCAATCCGCTAAATTTCTGTTGCATCTGAAAGTAGAAACTCGCCCGATTACAACGGTATGCGTACTTTTTCCCTAGGCCGTTCTAGTTATTCGTTTCGAGCATCAGAACTGCGAAAATTTTGAGTTTCTCAAGCGTTTCTGACCTCCAAACTGCCATATCTCGCGAAAGGATTGACCAATCCGCAAAATTTCTGTTGCATCAGAACGTAGAAACTCGCCCGATTACAACGGTGTGCGTACTTTTCCCCTAGACCGTTCTAGTTATTCGTTTCGAGCATCAGAACTGCGAAAATTTTGAGTTTCTCAAGCGTTTCTCACATACAAACTGCCACATCTCGCGAACGGATTGTCCAATCCGCAAAATTTCTGATGCATCTTAAAGTAGAAACTCGCCCGATTACAACGGTATGCGTACTTTTCCCCTAGACCGTTCTAGTTATGCTTGTCGGGCATCAGAACTGCGAAAATTTTGAGTTTCTCAAGCGTTTCTGACCTCCAAATTGCCATATCTCGCGAACGGATTGACCAATCCGCAAAATTTCTGATGCATCTTAAAGTAGAAACTCGCCCGATTACAACGGTATGCGTACTTTTCCCCTAGGCCGTTCTGGTTACTCGTTTCGAGCATCAGAACTGTGATAATTTTGAATTTCTCAACCGTTTCTTACCTTCAAACTGCCATATCTCGCGAACGGATTGACCAATCCGCAAAATTTCTGTTGCATCTGAAAGTAGAAAGTCGCCCGATTACAACGGTATGCGTACTTTTCCCCTAGACCGTTCTAGTTATGCTTGTCGAGCATCAGAACTGCGAAAATTTTGAGTTTCTCAAGCGTTTCATACCTCCAAACTGCCATATCTCGCGAACGGATTGACTAATCCGCAAAATTTCTGTTGCATCTGAAAGTAGAAACTCGCCCGATTACAACGGTATGCGTACTTTTCCCCTAGGCCGTTCTAGTTATTCGTTTCGAGCATCAGAACTGCGAAAATTTTGAGTTTCTCAAGCGTTTCTTACCTCCAAACTGCCATATCTCGCGAACGGATTGACCAATCCGCAAAATTTCTGTTGCATCTGAAAGTAGAAACTCGCCCGATTACAATGGTATGCGTACTTTTCCCCTAGGCCGTTCTAGTTATTCGTTTCGAGCATCAGAACTGCGAAAATTTTGAGTTTCTCAAGCGTTTCTTACCTACAAACTGCCATATCTCGCGAACGGATTGACCAATCCGCAAAATTTCTGTTGCATCTGAAAGTAGAAACTCGCCCGATTACAACGGTATGCGTACTTTTCCCCTAGGCCGTTCTAGTTATTCGTTTCGAGCATCAGAACTGCGAAAATTTTGAGTTTCTCAAGCGTTTCTGACCTCCAAACTGCCATATCTCGCGAACGGATTGACCAATCCGCAAAATTTCTGTTGCATCCGAACGTAGAAACTCGCCCGATTACAACGGTATGCGTACTTTTCCCCTAGGTCGTTCTAGTTATTCGTTTCGAGCATCAGAACTGCGAAAATTTTGAGTTTCTCAAGCGTTTCTGACCTCCAAACTGCCATATCTCGCGAAAGGATTGACCAATCCGCAAAATTTCTGTTGCATCTGAACGTAGAAACTCGCCCGATTACAACGGTATGCGTACTTTTCCCCTAGTCCGTTCTAGTTATTCGTTTCGAGCATCAGAACTGCGAAAATTTTGAGATTCTCAAGCGTTTCTTACCTACAAACTGCCATATCTCGCGAACGGATTGACCAATCCGCAAAATTTCTGATGCATCTGAAAGTAGAAACTCGCCCGATTACAACGGTATGCGTACTTTTCCCCTAGACCGTTCTAGTTATGCTTGTCGGGCATCAGAACTGCGAAAGTTTTGAGTTTCTCAAGCGTTTCTTACCTCCAAACTGCCATATTTCGCGAACGGATTGACCAATCCGCTAAATTTCTGTTGCATCTGAAAGTAGAAACTCGCCCGATTACAACGGTATGCGTACTTTTCCCCTAGACCGTTCTAGTTATTCGTTTCGAGCATCAGAACTGCGAAAATTTTGAGTTTCTCAAGCGTTTCTCACATACAAACTGTCACATCTCGCGAACGGATTGTCCAATCCGCAAAATTTCTGATGCATCTTAAAGTAGAAACTCGCCCGATTACAACGGTATGCGTACTTTTCCCCTAGACCGTTCTAGTTATTCGTTTCGAGCATCAGAACTGCGAAAATTTTGAGTTTCTCAAGCGTTTCTCACATACAA
The DNA here is from genome assembly GCF_051014685.1 of Ptiloglossa arizonensis. Taxonomy (NCBI): domain Eukaryota; kingdom Metazoa; phylum Arthropoda; class Insecta; order Hymenoptera; family Colletidae; genus Ptiloglossa; species Ptiloglossa arizonensis. The sequence goes on from NW_027479087.1 coordinate 234,362, forward strand.
ACTGCCACATCTCGCGAACGGATTGTCCAATCCGCAAAATTTCTGATGCATCTTAAAGTAGAAACTCGCCCGATTACAACGGTATGCGTACCTTTCCCCTAGACCGTTCTAGTTATGCTTGTCGGGCATCAGAACTGCGAAAATTTTGAGTTTCTCAAGCGTTTCTTACCTCCAAACTGCCATATCTCGCGAACGGATTGACCAATCCGCAAAATTTCTGTTGCATCTGAACGTAGAAACTCGCCCGATTACAACGGTATGCGTACTTTTCCCCTAGTCCGTTTTAGTTATTCGTTTCGAGCATCAGAACTGCGAAAATTTTGAGTTTCTCAAGCGTTTCTTACCTCCAAACTGCCATATCTAGCGAACGGATTGACCAATCCGCAAAATTTCTGTTGCATTTGAAAGTAGAAACTCGCCCGATTACAACGGTATGCGACATTTCCCCTAGGCCGTTCTAGTTATTCGTTTCGAGCATCAGAACTGCGAAAATGTTGAGTTTCTCAAGCGTTTCTTACCTACAAACTGCCATATCTCGCGAACGGATTGACCAATCCGCAAAATTTCTGTTGCGTCTGAAAGTAAAAACTCGCCCGATTACAACGGTATGCGTACTTTTCCCCTAGACCGTTCTAGTTAT